>NC_047129.1:1500000-1767500 GCF_009829125.3 Periophthalmus magnuspinnatus
CTGGTCCTGCACCACCTCAAGTCCTTCACCTCCCCCCTCCTGGACCCTCTGCAGTTTGCCTACAGAGCCAATCGGTCTGTGGACGATGCCATTAACCTGGCCCTTCACTTCATCCTCCAGCATCTGGACTCCCCGGGAACCTACGCCAGGATCCTGTTTGTGGACTTCAGCTCTGCATTCAACACCATCCTCCCTGCTCTGCTCCAGGACAAGCTCGCTCAGCTCAACGTGCCTGACTCCACCTGCAGGTGGATCACTGACTTCCTGACAGACAGGAGACAGCGCGTGCGGCTGGGGAAGAATGTCTCGGACACTCGGACTATCAGCACAGGATCTCCACAGGGCTGTGTACTTTCTCCCCTGCTCTTCTCCCTGTACACCAACTGCTGCACCTCCAGCCACGACTCCGTCAAACTGGTTAAGTTTGCGGATGACACCACCCTCATCGGACTCATCTCGGACAGCGATGAGTCTGCCTACAGGAGGGAGGTGGACCGGCTGGTGTCCTGGTGCAGCAGCAACAACCTGGAGCTCAACGCCCAGAAGACAGTGGAGATGATCGTGGACTTCAGGAAAGTCACAGCCCCCCTGCCTCCCCTCACCCTGACGGACTCCCCCATCACCACTGTGGACTCTTTCCGCTTCCTGGGCACCTGCATCACCCAGGATCTCAAGTGGGAGCCGACCATCAGCTCCCTCATCAAGAAAGCCCAGCAGAGGATGTTCCACCTGCGGCAGCTGAGGAAACGCAAGCTGCCAGTCCAGATGATGGTGCAGTTTTACACGGCCATCATTGAGTCCATCCTCACCTCCTCCATCACTGTGTGGTTCGCTGGGGCCACTGCCAGGGACAGACAGAGACTGCAGCGCATTGTGCGCTCTGCTGAGAAGGTGATTGGCTGCAGCCTTCCATCTATACAGGACCTGTACGTCTCCAGGACTCGGGGGCAAGCAGGCCGTATAGCAGCTGACACCTCTCACCCTGGACATGGACTATTTGAGCCACTTCCCTCTGGCAGGAGGCTACGGTCCATTGGGACCAGAACCTCTCGCCATAAGAACAGTTTCTTCCCCTCTGCTGTTTGTCTCATGAACACTCTATAATATCTGCACTAAACTGGACACTTTATAACACCGGTCACTTTAATAAGCCACTTTGCACTGTTGTTCTGATGCTGCTATTGTACATATTTTTTCCCTTTAAGTATTTCATTTGATTTTTTTAAGCATATCTTTTTAACTTTGTGCATGCTCTTATTTGTATTTGTATTTATTCAGTGTGTTTATGTTGCACTTTTTCACCGTATCAAGTTCCTAGTTTGTGAACTGTGTTCACAGACTATGGCAATAAAAGTCTTCTGATTCTGATTCTGATTCTGATTCTGATTCTGATTCCGTGACAGAGGTTGGAGGATCGAGTCCCGCTCGGACCAACTTCTGTCATTGTGTCTTTAGTTTTGTCATTGTGTCCTTAGGCAAGACACTTCACAAAGTGGTGTGTGAGTGAATGATTGGTAGTCGGAGGGGGGGGCACAGATTGGCATTAGCTAATGCTAATGATTACACATAATACACATTTGACCCACAATTAAGTCAACAGCAGAATAAACCACGCTTTCCGATCAGGAACAGCATCCAGTCCATCAGCACATAAGGTCCTCTGCTCCTCAGTCTGTCGTGAGATCTTCACTCGGTTCCACGAACCGCTCCGGGTCCGAGATGCCTCTAGTTTAACTTGTACAAACATCCACAGTGTCCTCGGTCGCGTACTTCCTTTGTTTTGTCCGTTTCGTCATGTTTAAAACGCAAAACTGTTGCAAAACAGTGCGTAAAATTACGCAATTACGCGCGCGTAATTTTACGCGCGGATCTTTGCCCGAGGGCGGGCCGTCGGAACGTTAAGGGGTTAAACACTTAGAATCATTAGCGAGTCTTCACTCCACATCGGCCACATCAGCTGAAACGCTGGGAGCGGGACATGAGGACGCCTGTCAATGGCGTTGATGAGCTGCGCAAATACGTATGTGAATCACAAAACTGGTTGGAGCAGCTCGTCCCCGGTCACACTCACTGACTCACACTGAAAAATAGCGCAGAATGAATTGTTGTGTTTATTTTATTTTCAAGTCCGGTTCGATTTTTTTGTGCGCAGCACAGATTTTCTGTGCGCGGAGACCGTGTCAGCAGTGCGCAATTGAGCACGCGCGCAGCTTGGAGGGAGCAGTGTTTGATAGGCACAGCAAAGGGTGCATTTGTCAAATTAGGACACGGCCAGAGTCTGGAGACGCTCGCAGTCTGCGAATCATATGAGTCGGGTGCGTGTCTTGACCTCCGCGGAACCCCTGGGACTGACTCACCGAACCCCTAGGGTTCGATCGAACCCAGGTTAAGAACCACTGGAGTAGAGTATTGGAGGGAGTCCCATGTGAGACTTCTTTTCCTGAGCCCCCAAATTTTTGTTGGCTGGCCTATTAGAATGTCTATTATAATATACTAATAGTACTTTAATTACCAACCCTGTTAAAAGATACAGTTATGTCTTATAATGTATAAACGTATTGTTCATATTGTATTCAGGAGTACAACATAAAGCAGCAGCTGGACTGTGGGATCCGATACTGCGACCTCAGAATTGCACATCGACCTAATGACCCCTCAACTGACTTGTACTTCTACCACGGAGTCTACACCACCGTAACTGTACAGGTAAAGACCACACCCATCACTGTATAAGACCACACCCATCACTGTATAAGACCACACCCGTCACAGTATTAGACCACACCCATCACTGTATAAGACCACACCCATCACTGTATAAGACCACACCCATCACAGTATTAGACCACACCCATCACTGTATAAGACCACACCCATCACTGTATAAGACCACACCCGTCACAGTATTAGACCACACCCATCACTGTATAAGACCACACCCATCACTGTATAAGACCACACCCATCACAGTATTAGACCACACCCATCACTGTATAAGACCACACCCATCACTGTATAAGACCACACCCATCACAGTATTAGACCACACCCATCACTGTATAAGACCACACCCATCACTGTATTAGACCACACCCATCACTGTATTAGACCACACCCATAACTGTATTAAACCACACCTATCGCTGTATTAGACCACACCCATCACTGTATTAGACCACATCCATCACTGTATAAGACCGTAGCCATAACTGTATTAAACCACACCCATCACTATATCAGACCGCACCCATCACTGTATTAGACCACACCCATAACTGTATTAAACCACACCCATCACTGCATTAGACCACACCCATCACCGTATCAGACCACGCCCATCACTGTATTAGACCACACCCATCTCTGTATCAGACCACACCCATCACTGTATTAGACTACGCCCATCACTGTGTTAGACCACACCCATCACTGTATTAGACCACACCCATCACTGTATTAGACCACACCCATCACTATATCAGACCACGCCCATCACAGTATCAGACCACGCCCATCACTGTATTAGACCACACCCATCTCTGTATCAGACCACACCCATCACTGCATTAGACCACACCCATCACCGTATCAGACCATGCCCATCACTGTATAAGACCACACCCATCACTATATAAGACCACACCATCACTGTATTAGACCACACCCATCTCTGTATCAGACCACATCCATCACTGTATTAGACCACACCCATCTCTATATCAGACCACGCCCATCACTATATCAGACCACACTGTCACTGTATTAGACCACACCCATCACTGTATTAGACCACACCAATCACTATATCAGACCACACTGTCACTGTATTAGACTACACCCATCTCTGTACAGGTAATTTAACTCCTTTCTGCAGATATTATTGTTTTTTGCTAGTAAATACTAGTACTGTGCAGTTAATATAATCTCTTGTCTAAATAGAGCTAATCTGTGTCTGAATACATAGGGTTTTTCATCAAACCACCAGTGCTCCAGCTAGATACTCATTAATCCCTGGTTCAAGATCTAGAAAGGAGTCATTGGGTGCTACACTAAAGGTTCTTCACTGGCACAGTTTGATGCAGAGAAAATAGTCCTCCCATTTGACCTATGTTTCTGCTTGACACACATCAAAATAATATACTGTGCTTTATTTGTCAGACTGTTTTGCTGGAGATCAGGGAGTGGTTGGATGCTCATCCTGGTGAAGTGGTGATCCTCTCCTTCAGTCACTTCCTAGGTCTGAGCCAGGAGCTGCACATGCTGCTGTTGACCACCATCCGCAACACTTTTACCTCCAAGATCTGCCCCAAAATGGTCAGAAATTCTGCTATTTTACATTCACAGTTGGCATAGCAATTTAGTAAGTGTTGTAATTGCAGTGTCGGTTTTATGTCAGATTATGGCTTTCCAAAGATATGTGAAAGAGTACAATGGTAAATTGTCATTCCTCAAAATTAGTATAAAAGTATAGTAAAGATGTCCCCCGAAGGTAGCTGGTTTAAAATTTTCCCAAGCATGTACTGTTATTGTGTCTTTGGGCAAGACACCCAGAATACACACTCTACTTATATTTGAGATAATATGTGCATTCTGAATCTGAAGGTATAGTATAAACAAGCCAATAGAGTATCATCTGAATGTATAGCATCAACAACATCTCCATAATAACACATTACATTGTGTACATCCATATGGTGCCCCAGCTGTTCCACTTACTTCACTGACCTTTCCAGGGATTACCACATTTCACCAGTGGTATAAAAAACTGATATACAGTTCACGTACTAAACTGCAAAGAAGCTACATTTCATTTTCCTGTTTGTTTTTGTGTGTAGGCAGCACGGTGGCTGAGTGGCAACACTCATGCCTCACAGCAAGAAGGTTTGGTTCGATCCCCGGGTCGCCCAGGCCTTTCTGTGTGGAGTTTTGTATGTTTCTCCCCGTGTCTGGATGGGTTTCATCCGGGTACTCCGGTTTTCCCCATCAACCAAAACATGAACGTCCTTCGAGACAACTGTTGTTGTGATTTTGGGCGTTACAAAAATAAAATGAATTGAATTAAAATGAATTTCAACAGATAATGTATGTCTTTGTGAGCAGTTTTATACATTTTTTTAAAATTTTCTTTTATTTATTTACAACCATAATGTCAGTAAGGTCATAAATTATTGTTAATATTAAATTGCTGAATGAATTTCTGACTGGCTTGAAGACATTTTAGGTTGAAATAAGAAAAAGATATTTGCAAATGGGGTAAAAACAACATCCTACATCTTCTATATTTACTAGTACTAGTCCAGTTTTCTTACTAGTCTAGTACAATAAGCAAATAAACTAACCAAAACAGAGCATTGCAGAATAAACTTTGAGAGGACAAATGTTTCATACCTAGTTGTTGCAGAAGTGCTTATTTTCACCTTTTTTGTTTACTAGATAGCGCTTTCAGACAACTGCTGTCAATTTCCTTGGGGGCTAGAGTAATTAATTTGCCTTGTCTTTATGAATTGTATTTAATTCCAGGAGCAGTTAACCCTACGTAACCTGTGGTCGATGGGATACCAGGTGATTGTGTCCTATGAACATAACATGTCAGGCTATCACTCTGAGCTGTGGCCTCATATACCGTACTGGTGGGCTAATAAGTGCAAGGCGGAGTCACTCATCGAAGTGTTTGAACAGAAGAAACAGCATGGGCGCCCAGGTAGCTCCACTACCTTTACATCTGATTTACTATTGATGCTGCTGCTGCTGCTGCTACTATTACTACTACACACTATAACTTCACAGCATATTTGTCACACACGGCTACAACAATTTGTACTGACAATATATCCTTACTTTTGCATCTTCTCTAAAGTTTAGATGAACAGGAACGTTTAAAAGCTACTACTATCCAATACAATTTTTGCTACTATTTTATGTTTTTCTACTATTATTAGATAGAAGAATTGATAATATACATTATTTCATGTACTAGTATTACTACCAGTACCCTAACATATCACATTGTCCCCCACTCCCCCGCCCCCAGATGGTTTCTTTGTGACAGGAATCAACCTAACAGAGGATTTGAAGTACATTTGCACTCACCCGACGGAGACACTGAAGGATTTGGTCATGTCCACGTACCCCGCGCTGCTGGAATGGGTCAAAGAGCAGACGCCAGGGGCCAAACCAGGCACCCTCAACATCATTGCTGGAGACTTTATCACAGAGTGCCACTTTGTACCCTGTGTGGTTAGACTGAATGAGAAGCTACTCAAGTGGTCCTCCTGACTGGATATTGATCTACAAAATGTGAATTTTAGCATGAAAAATACACACGCTTACTGCTGACATAAAAATATTTGAGTACTTGAATTAAACTGGCCATTGGTATAGGCCTACATTCATCAGCTAACAACCAAAACATGTACAATTGGTTTATCCTCCATACTTAGCTCTTGACACAAGTTCTGGAGAAAGTTTCCTGGGTATTTAGCAGCTCTAGCTCACTGCTCCTGACAGGTTGCCCCAACAGAATTGAAAGATGGGTTAAATGCCAAACAGAAATGTTGCTATGGTATAAAGCATGAATGTGGCACTAGCTGAATATTTAAGAAATAACTGCTCTATCTGAAATTTTAAAAAACAACCATTTATAGTTGAGAGAATTAACCGGAAAAGTTAAACCCGTTCTGTAGTGGAAGACTAAGATACACATTATTGCTTCAGAGCAGAGAGGTCGCAAGCAGTGGGTAACTTCAGTGCAGCCCCAAGAAAGCCTCTCCAGATCTTCAGTCAGAATCCACTATCTGATCTGGAGTGCCTAACTGGAGGTTTATTTAATTGTGCATGTTTTAAGGAATCTTTGTCTTTTGATGTTAACATAAGAAAGTGTTCCTACTAAAGAGGCCAGTGAGTTGTTAAATAGAAAAATGCACTTCTTTTAGTCAGTGAATTGTATGCATCTGACTACAGAAATACGGCTTTTACTTGCACTTGTTTACATTTTGCTGTATCACAACCATTATCATTTCAGCAGCATTGGCCATTTTGTGTGTTGGGTTCACAAAAGCAATAATGAAATATGCTTTAGTCATTTCACTATTATGAATTAATATGCACTTTTTTAGAAAAGCACAACTATGGATACAGAAAAAAGCACATGATTGTCAAGGCACATGCTTTTGACAGAGATGGAAAGATACTTACTAGTTACTAGATATTTGTACCCGAGTACTCTTTTTTTCAAAAGTCATATCTTGGCAAACTGGGGCTTGGTAGTGGTAACATAATTAGAAAAAAATAGTATACCTGTTATAGAAAAAGCAGCTGGTGTAGTATTACAGATTTTATTTTAGAGTCACCAAAGCAAATCATCATCTGTCAACTAGTCGGTTATACACAAATAATTCAAAACACTTTTAAGACAAATTGTGTATCACACCAGATGCCCTCCTTGATGCATATCTCTTCATTTATCCAGACTTGAGACTGGCTCTTGCTGAATTAGTCAATGCAATATTAACACTAGTAAACATTTACTTACTTAAGCCATTATTTCATCTTTTGTTTTAATACATTGTATAAGCCTAAATTGGACTTTTACTTGAGTACACTTTTTAAGAACTTTCCATATCTGTACTGAAAAATGATGACTGAAACCCACAGCAGTGAAAGATGACACTTGAGGCAGAATGCATGGAAAACTATTTGCATGAGCCAGCCTTATTGACTGTTCACATAACTTGAGCTAACACTACAAGCAATGTGTGATCCTGTACCACTGTGCCTGTGTGTATGCTGTTAGCACTCATTTGGTTTTATTGATATTTAAATGAGTAAATCCTGGCCTTGAACGTTCTTAACTGAGTGACTGATACACATGAACCACATGCATTTTATATGAATGTTGCATCCGTAGCACACTGAATTTATCTGCAAATCTCATTAGCCTACTGATAATATCTATTATATTGTCAAGACTATTGACTATATGAAAAATATGCATTGGATTACAAATTTTTAATTGGTAACTTTGATACCAAGCAGGGTGCATGTATTAACAGCAATATTTATATATTTATTTTTTTCTGCTTAAGCTTAGGCTATGTATTTAAAACTCTTTATACTTCACTGACTTGTAAATGACATGTGAATAAAATAGCATTGTTCTTGTTCATTGAGTTAATCTAATGAGTCTGTGCATAATTTAATCATGTGTTACACTTAAAATTCATCTAGTAACAAGAGAAGGTACTATAGGGCAGAGGCTAAGTAGGTTCACTGTATAGTATGTCTGCTCTACTCACAGGTACTGGGCAATAATTAGAAATCCACGACTCATCCCTGTAGCTACATTTAAGTATAAAAAGAGCCTGCACAACACAAGACAATATGACTTGATTTAAATCATGGTAAAATGATATGGCGTTGGTTGGCCTACTTGTCTATTTATTATTTGGCAATTAATTGTTAGCAAGTAGGCCACAATACATTTATAACAATGAACGTTTTGTTTATCTATTTATTTTTTATTAATACATTTTTCACTTTTACTTCCTCGTTTGACCTAAGCTCCGCCCTCTATGAATGCCGTACGTGGATGTTTTTAAATGGGATTTTTTCCGCATGGCCGAAGATTGAGAAGAGCAGTTACGTTTATGCTGGACGTTAGTAACTTATGTGTAGACCACTATGGACTTCTCCACAACAACCAGGGATATTTAAAGCCTTTGTCGTTTGGAGATGATGGTTTGATTACACTGATATTTAGTATATAAAGCTGCCTGGCTCTGTACGTGGGGTTTTTGGAGGAGTGACTGCAAAGGTCTGGCTGACCCCTATCAGGATGGACTGTGAGAACTGGATGTCCGCTTTACCCGAGGAGCTATGGGACGTCCCGCTCACACACTTGGCCATACCTGGTACTGTACTATGCAATAACCTACATTCCTGTTTATTTTATGTTTATGCCTTCTTGTTTTTATTATGCAGAAGTGTAACAGCATTGACATAGTTAGGTACATCACAAGTAGGCTGCGTATACAATATTTTTAGATTCAGTTATTACATTACAATTAATATCCATTAGAAATAGTCTGTTTCCTTCAGCTTGTGTTTTGTGAACATTGTAGCCCATCCCTAATTTAAATGCATTTTTAGATTCAGTGATTTCAGTGGTGTAAAACTGCAAATATTTTCCAAGTAAAATTGATTAATTGATCAACAGCAATTCTGCTGTGCCTCTTCATGTTTGTTACATGTTTTGGTTAAAATCATTGTTTAATTTTCACAAACATCACTACCACACAGGAAGCCATGATGCCATGAGCTACTGTCTGGACATCAACTCTCCTCTGGTCCAGTCTGAATCAGACTGTTTCAGGGTCCTGGATGCACTCTGCTGCTGCTTCACAAGACACGTCATCTTCAAATGGGCCACAACTCAGGTATGCGCAGAATGGAGAAAGATAATATGATAATGCAAGTTACAGGATGTGCCACCTTTACTAACAATACTTCCTTCCTAGCTTGAATTTAACATTTTGTGCGAGTTCAAAGAAGCTGTGTGATAGGACGCGTCTCATATTTATTAAGATAAATTCTTAA
This sequence comes from Periophthalmus magnuspinnatus, assembly GCF_009829125.3. Taxonomy (NCBI): domain Eukaryota; kingdom Metazoa; phylum Chordata; class Actinopteri; order Gobiiformes; family Gobiidae; genus Periophthalmus; species Periophthalmus magnuspinnatus. The sequence continues at coordinate 1,509,595 of NC_047129.1, forward strand.
CAATTTGTAACAATGCACTTTTTTTGTAGCGTTGCTTAGTAAATATTTGACCACCCCTAGCACTTTTATGTTCTTGAAAATTGTAATATATTCATTATTTGATTTGATTTTCCCCACTTCTCTTTATTTTGTATTTAGGACAAAAGCATTGAGGACCAACTCTCTTTGGGCATCCGATACTTTGACCTGAGGATTGCTCACAAACAAAACGACCCCAGTCCTGACCTATATTTCACCCATGTACTGTATACACACCTCACTGTCCTGGTGAGTCAATCAACCAATCATCAATTGAAATCATCAATAAAACAGTTTGTCTTTAACAGTTTGTCTTTAACCCTTATCTGAAACAGGAAACTCTGAGGTCAGTTGCTGGATGGCTTAAATCTCACCCAAATGAAGTGGTCATTCTCGAATGTAGCCATTTCGAGGGGCTCAGTGAAGAACTGCATGAAGCCTTTATTTTTTCCATTAAGAAAATATTTCAATCCAAACTCTGCCCAAAAAAGGTACAGTTTCTATTTTTATTAATATAGATTGTAGGGACATTGTTTTTATTATGGTAGAATTTTGAGGAACTTTCTTATGCCTACTTTGTGCTAAATAGGAGGCAGATATCTCTTTGAGGAATCTTTGGACATCTGGATACCAAGTTATTCTGTCCTATGAAGACCAAATCGCAGCAAGACACCCTGAGCTGTGGCCGGGCACCCCGTACTGGTGGGCCAATAAGAAAACCGCAACAGAAGTCATAAGCTACTTGGACTGGAAGAAAGAGCTAGGACGGCCAGGTAAGATCAATGACCCAACCCTTTATTTCATTTATTTTAGATCTGTCAAATTAGTGATGAATGAAATCATAAGCATCATTTCATTGCTTGGCTTAAATTACATAATGTTACATAGAGTAAGGTGTTAAGTGATTCACTCTAGATAGATAGAATGTTATGTCATTTGTTTCTTGGCATCTGATTTCTTTTCATTTTTTTCTGCAGAGGGTTTCTTTGTGTCTGGCCTAAACCTGACGGCTGACAGGTATTACATCACCACTCACATGAGGGACTCGCTGCGCACCTTGACTCTGAAGAACTGGGAGTGCCTGAGGTCCTGGCTGGAAGAACAGGTTCCTGGATCTCAGCACCAAAGTTTAAACATAATCGCTGGGGACTTTGTTGGCCCCATCCCCCTCTGCCCAGTCATTATAAGGCTTAACAAAAAGCTACTCAGAAAAAACAACAAAAATGGCATTCACTAGGTTTTAATGTTTTTATATGGTAATGTGGGTACCTTCCATAAACTGTGAATAGAATTTGAAACTTGCCTTTTCCCTTAATAATTACAATCGATCAAAAGGGTTTTCCTTATGGGTTTGCGTCAACAAATAATGTCCTTCCTATTCTGCAGTAATTTGCACGTTGGTCAGAGATCAGTGGTTTTATGCCAGAAGCCCTTCCTTCATCGTTAAGTTCAGGTTAATCCAAAACTACTCAAAAACACGGGATAATGGCATTCACAGCCAGTTATTATTTTATTACATACTTTGAATTTACTCAGGCAATAACTTGCTTCTTTACAGCAAATAATCTGCTTCCTGGTGTGACTTTGTGTCTTGTGTTGTGCTTTCAGTATTACCACATTGTCGTTGGAAATAACGGCAACTTTTACTTTATTAGCATTATAGGTCACTTTGTTATTTTATATCTACAACTGTGAATTAACTTAAGCATTTACTTGCAAATCGTCTGCTTCCTAGTGTGTAGTGATCTTAAAGGTGTTGTAGCATCACACCAGATGCTTTACCTTGGGGCTGGTTATCTGGTTGGTTATAGTTTAGATTATTTATACTTGTTTTGTAACAGTTAGTTTAATGTCACATAACTTTTCAGAAAAATTTTGACAGGAGTAATTTGTGTCCCCCATTTTAAATTTTTAACAGTTTAAACAATTTCTAGGCTCTATTTGGAACTACAATAAAACGGAGAGCGACCTTCAACAAACTCTCGCTCCATATTTGGACCAAAGTGGAGAGACAGACTTGTGTTTCACTGCATATGCTCTGTGTACCTACCATAGGGTTTCACCAGCGTAGTATTTGTCTTGTATTGTTGTCCCAATCACTGTGTGTCTACTTGTTCGATTGTTGGAGGTTTAATACATTTAATTTTAAATTGTATAATGCAATAATGGTATCTATGCAATAATCTTAAGTGAAATACTTTTTGTTAGATGCAATATGGAATAAATGATGAATGAAATAAAACAACTTTGTGATATAAATTCCTTAATGTACAGTATTCATACACTTGTGTTCATTTGGCTGCTCCCCTTGTCATCAAAACAAACTAGTAGCATGGTGATTAGATGCACTTGGTTACTTCAACATTCATCAAATGATCAGGCAAAACATTTTAACCTCTGACGAATATCTGTCGATATCATCGAGGCATCTGTTACATAATTGGATGGGAAATATGTAATGTAATAATAATATTCTTGACTGGAAGACTGAGCATATTTTTTCAAGCATTAACATTTGAGCAATACCTTATGTAGAAATACAGTAGATCAGACAGGATTTGTAATTTGTTTCTTTATCTATCTGCCATCTGTGAACAGTTTCTTGTAGCGTCCATAAGCAGCATTAGATATGATGACTTTGACAACAGCTGAGCCTTCATCTGCGATCACCTCCACGTCCTGAACTGTGGCTTCCTTATACAACCAGCTGAAAAGAAGTGATAATAAAAAAAGATTAATTTAAAAAGCACAAGATGATAAATTACTAAATATGCTTACCTAAGCTGTGGAGTGCTGAGGTCCACTTTCAGACTTAAAATATGTTTTCCAGTTGTGTTTAAAATCTCCTCTTCCACAACTTTTTTTAACTGGGTCAGTCCTTGTTCCTTTAAGGCAGATACTGCCAAAACCTTAGGCTCAGTGGCCTCATAGCTATAAGTAAAACATAACTAGTTACATAAATGGTACACGTATTTTCATATTGTTTTCAAATTGACAAATGCCTCTGTATTTGAGAATGTTGGCTCTATTGATTGGACAATAAACAATAATATCGTTTATCATGATAAAGGGTAGACAACAATCATTTGTGGGACAATTTACATAATCGTGATAATAATAGTGATAATCGGCAAAAAAGATAATCACCATTCTATCACCAGAATGTGCAGAAAAAAACACTTCTCCATGATGTTCTCTTCTAGATTATAGTTGTTTTCACTTAAGACAATGTACAGTTATATAAAAGTTGTTGAAACATCGAACCTATTCATAATATTAAAATTATAATTATTCATATTCATACATTTTTAAACTATTAGCAATCATTATTGTACAACGGAGTATAAGGGTCACTTAAATAAAAAATGTATGCGGGTGCTATGAGAATAAAGTCGTAGCATTTCGACATTAAAGTCGTAATTTTACGAGAATAAAGTCGAAGCCAGAAAAAGTCGTAATATTACGAGAAAAAAGTTGTAATATTACGAGAAAAAAAGTCGTAATATTACGAGAATAAAGTCGTAATATTATGAGAATAAAGTTGTATTTTTATGAGAATATAGGCTGCTGTGTGTGAATGAGTGACCAGTGCGTTATGAAGAATTTGGAGCATTTTGTTCAGATATAGCATTTTCTTCCAAATCTGTCTGGTTCCTCCGTCTAAACAAACTCAAATGCTTGCAGTGTCCCTTCAAAGTACTTATACTGATGACAGTGTGGTGATGGTGGGCTAAAAGACACAGTATTTCATCGTGCATAAACCCCAGTTGAAAGTTTACCTGAACAAAATGCTCCAAATTCTCCATAACACACAACGACTGGTCACTCATTCACACACAGCAGCCTGTACTCTCATAAAATACTACTTTATTCTCCTAATATTACAACTTTTTTCTTGTAGCACCAGCATAATTTTTTTTATTTAAGTGACCCTTATGTCGTATTACTGTGATATAACTGTTAATCACAATTATTTTGGCCACAATAATCATCCCATGTCTAGTTGACTCCACTATTCACATATATTATTTGTACATTAGTAATGAGATATAGTTTTGTAACATTTCCACCGATTATCAAATTGAAAAAAAGCTCATACAATAATAATACACATAATAGTATGAGGAAATAAAGAGAAAGCAGGCTGCTATTTTCCCTCAGCTGAAGCTGTCTTGTGCATTTTGCATTATTGCTTTTCATACATTTTTTTGTGTGTTTTTTTGTTCTATTGAAAAAGTGCATAGGCCCATAACCTCACTAAACTATACACAAATCTACATATTAATATTAAAAATATTTTTTCTTCCTTTCCTTGTCTTATAAGAAGTTGACTGAAGTCCCAGCAATCATTATTATATGATTATATTTTTGTATGAAATGTTATATTAGAAGATAGAGCCAATCTATTACCAAGTACCATCCATTTTAGTGCACCAAGTCACAAAATTATATTAATTAATTAAAGTAAATACATATAGGATACGATTGTATCAAACATCAAAATAATTAATTTGCAACAAAGTCCTTAGAATATTTTAATGCATAAAAAAATCCTTGTTACTAATATAGTTTTTCTGTGTTGAGATCTAGAAGAAAACCAAAGAGGAGATTTGATAATATAGATGGTGTAAGGGTAGGCTGCAGAAGATAGTTAGATGGTTTGAGATTACTCTACATAAGAATAAAAAGGTTTGATTACTTCTCAATGAGGTCGATCTTATTGTGGACCTCAACCATGGAGTTCATCAAAGTGTGTGGGATTTGAAGGTTTTTTAACACGCTCAGCACATTAGCCTTCTGGTTTACAGTCTCTGGGTGGCTGATATCTCTGACGTGAATGAGAAGATCCTGTAAAATGACAACCAAACTAATTGAATTAGTGCTTACATCAATCAGGCATTACATTATGATTATAAACAGTAGCTACATAAAGATCTTTCTATCAAAACAAGCCATGAAGGTCCTGTGTGTTGTTAAAACTTTTAGCAATGTTACAAGATTGTTTCATTAATGTTTGAGTAGCTCTGTATATTCTGTACACTCTAAAGCTCGAAACACTTGGCTTTACTTTTTAATGTAATGAAGCAGTAATGGAGAAAGATCTGTAACAATGCTTTTGTTGAAAAATCCACTCATATAATCCAGTCTTTGCCAATGTCAGCCATGGTTATGGGAATAAGGAAACTTGAAATGATATCTGAGATACTGAATGGAATATGGATTTAAAATAAATTCACATCCTTAATTGGCGATTCTATTCTTAATTTCAATTACCCTTTTAAACTCACCTACAGTATTATATCATCCAATTATAAACCCAAATGACTGTGATAATGATTTTCTCCATAACCAAGAAGCAGTCTTAACTTACAGAGTGCTTTATATCTTCAAGTGTGGCAGAGAAGGAGTCTATGAGCTGATGGGGCAGTTGGGACAGGAAACCAATAGTGTCCACATACAGGACGGTCACGCGGCTCGGTAACTGTCCCGCATGAACTGTGACATCCAGAGTTGCAAACAGCTGGTTTCTGGGCTGAAGACCAGTGTCACCAGTCAAAGCTTTGATTAGGGTGGTTTTTCCTAAAGATAATACAAGAGATACAAATGTAATGTTTTAAAAGTTGAAAGAATAGGATTATTGTATTTAAAAAATATATGCTCAAGTCCAATGTCCCTGTTTTAATTTGAAATCATATTATAAGAACATGGCACCAGGACACTCTAGGTCGGAGGTCGATGATCGACTTTGTTGTCGTGTCATCTGACCTCCGACCGCGTGTCTTGGACACTCGGGTCAAGAGAGGGGCTGAGCTGTCAACTGATCACCACCTGGTGGTGAGTTGGATCCGCTGGCGGAGGAGGAAGCCGGACAGACCTGGCAGGCCCAAGCGTATTGTGAGGGTCTGCTGGGAACGTCTGGCGGAGCCCTCTGTCAGGGGGGTCTTCAACTCCCACCTCCGGGAGAGCTTCTCCCTGATCCCGGGGGAGGTTGGAGACATGGACTCCGAGTGGGCCATGTTCTCCACCTCTATTGTTGATGCGGCTGCTCGCAGCTGTGGTCGTAAGGTCTGTGGTGCTTGTCGCGGCGGCAATCCCCGAACCCGGTGGTGGACACCGGAAGTAAGGGATGCCGTCAAGCTGAAGAAGGAGTCCTATCGAGCCTTGTTGGCTCGTGGGACTCCTGAGGCAGCTGATGAGTACCGGCAGGCCAAGCGTGCCGCGGCTCGGGCAGTCACAGAGGCAAAAACTCGGGGTTGGGAGGAGTTCGGGGAGGCCATGGAGGAGGACTATCGGACGGCCTCAAAGAGATTCTGGCAAACCGTCCGACGCCTCAGGAGGGGAAAGCAGTGCTTCACCAACACTGTTTACAGTGCGGGTGGAGAGCTGCTGACCTCGACTGGAGATGTTGTCGGGCGGTGGAAGGAATACTTTGAGGATCTCCTCAATCCCACTGTCACGTCTTCCGAGGAGGAAGCAGAAACTGGGGACCCAGAGGCGGACTCGTCCATCACCCTGGCTGAAGTCACTGAGGTGGTTGGCAAGCTCCTCGGTGGCAAGGCTCCGGGGGTGGACGAGATCCGTCCTGAGTACCTCAAGTCTCTGGATGTTGTGGGACTGTCTTGGCTGACACGTCTCTGCAACATCGCGTGGCGGTCGGGGACAGTACCTGTGGAATGGCAGACCGGGGTGGTGGTCCCTCTGTATAAAAAGGGGGACCGGAGGGTGTGTTCCAATTACAGGGGAATCACACTCCTCAGCCTTCCCGGTAAGGTCTATTCCAGGGTGCTGGAGAGGAGAATCCGACCGATAGTCGAACCTCGGATTCAGGAGGAGCAGTGTGGTTTTCGTCCTGGTCGTGGAACACTGGACCAGCTCTACACTCTCCATCGGGTCCTCGAGGGCTCATGGGAGTATGCCCAACCAGTCCACATGTGTTTTGTGGATCTGGAGAAGGCATTCGACCGTGTCCCTCGTGGTGTCCTTTGGGGGGTGCTCTGGGAGTATGGGGTCCGGGGCTCTTTGCTAAGGGCTGTCCGGTCCCTGTATGACCGGAGCAGGAGCTGTGTTCGCATTGCCGGCAGTAAGTCAGACCTGTTCCCAGTGCATGTTGGACTCCGCCAGGGCTGCCCTTTGTCACCGGTTCTGTTCATTATATTTATGGACAGAATTTCTAGGCGCAGCCAGGGGCCGGAGGGGGCCTGGTTTGGGAACCACAGGATTTCATCTCTGCTGTTTGCAGATGATGTTGTCCTGATGGCTTCTTCGAGCCAGGACCTGCAGCAGGCACTGGGGCGGTTTGCAGCCGAGTGTGAAGCGGCTGGGATGAGAATCAGCTCCTCCAAATCCGAGGCCATGGTTCTCGACCGGAAAAAGGTGGTTTGCTCTCTCCGGGTGGGTGGTGAGTCTCTGCCCCAAGTGGAGGAGTTCAAGTATCTCGGGGTCTTGTTCACGAGTGAGGGAAGGATGGAGCGTGAGATTGACAGGCGGATCGGTGCAGCGTCTGCAGTGATGCGGTCGCTGTATCGGTCCGTTGTGGTAAAGAAGGAGCTGAGCCGGAAGGCGAAGCTCTCGATTTACCGGTCAATCTACGTTCCTACCCTCACCTATGGTCATGAGCTTTGGGTAATGACCGAAAGGACAAGATCGCGGATACAAGCGGCTGAAATGGGCTTCCTCCGCAGAGTGGCCGGGCGCACCCTTAGGGATAGGGTGAGGAGCTCGGTCACACGGGAGGAGCTCGGAGTAGAGCCGCTGCTCCTACACGTTGAGAGGAACCAGCTGAGGTGGCTCGGGCATCTGCTCAGGGCACCTCCCTAGGGAGGTGTTCTGGGCATGTCCCACCGGGAGGAGGCCCCGGGGAAGACCCAGGACACGCTGGAGGGACTATGTCTCTCGGCTGGCCTGGGAACGCCTTGGGGTCCCACCGGAGGAGCTGGAGGACGTGTCCGGGGTGAGGGAAGTCTGGGAGTCCCTGCTTAGACTGCTGCCCCCGCGACCCGGCCCCGGATAAGCGGAAGAAAATGGATGGATGGATGGATGGATTATAAGAACAAAAAATCTCCAATCTGAAATGTTTTATTGACAGATTACAGTTCCTATGCAAAAAAATATGTGGCGTAAATAATAATAATAGGTTCTTAAAGTTTCCGTACCACAGTTTGTGTACCCTAAAACAGAAACAACAGGGAATTCTTTGTGTTTTCTCTGGGAGCGTAGCAGGTGCCTCTTCCTCCGCAGTTTATCCAGAGCCAACCGGATCTTCAGCTCTCGCTCCTTCAAGAGTCTGTGCTGGACCTCATACAAAGTCTCACCTGGAAACACACAGTCGACCTACTATAGCAGTGTACACATTCACAAGGGTCTGGATATTTTGAGGTCCTGGGTCAAAGAAATCTGAAACATTAATTGTTAAAAAATTATTAAATGCCGTTTTCTCACCACCTTTGTCAGTTAGCTTTATGAAATGGTCTCAATGGATAAAGTATTCACATTACTAATTTTGGGTCTGGAATGCGTTATGTAAACTGTATTTTATAATCTCAAACTTATACCAAAAATCCTTGTAGTTTTCATTAGCTTTCTTTGATGCTGTAATAAACAATTTGCATCATAAAAAGTAAAATAATTTTAAAAAATGAATTGTGCATACAGACAGCAAGATACAAGGACTTCTTTGATGTAATTAAATATAAAATCAGTTGAGCATTATGTCTACAGTTCATTAATAACATGGTCATTACCTGAACCACCAATGTACCTTGACCCTCCTCCTTGCTGATCCAAGTTTGCAATTTCATTCTTGAGTCGAGATCTATAAACATCAACGTATATACATTATAAATCAAATAAATTATTAAAACTACTTACTACAGAGTAATACCTTAACAGTGGGATTTCTGCCAATGAGATCTGTAGCTTTGCTTCTTTTGTTTTGGCATTGCAGCGGAAGATATGCAGGACAATCGAGTATCTGTCAAACACTTTCACTCCCCAGGCCTCCTCCAGATCCCTCTGATGGAACATATAAGAATATATTATATATCATTTTGCGTGTGTGGGGGTGTGTGGGTGTGTGTGTGTGTGTGTGTGTGTGTGTGTGTGTGGGTGTGTGTGTGTGTGTGTGTATATATATATATATATATATATATATATATATATATATATATATATATATATATATATATATATGAAAATGAAATAAGGAGACAAACTCACTTCAGAAACAGGAGAGAGGCGCTCAACATTAACAAAAACAGCAGTGATTCCTGGAGTTTGTCTGATTTTCTCTAACAAAGACCAAAAAAAAGAGGAAGTATCAGAAATGGTACATACATATTAAGTATATAGACTAGATTGATTATTGTGCTGTCAATGCTATGAGGCAATTTTATGTAACAGCATTTTCATGAAAATGAATGCATTTCATTTTTTTGTTTCAAGTTCTTAAACTTCACAAATTCACAGAATGCATACCTGTGACAACCTGGAAGTTCCCTTTTCCAAATATTCTCTTCTTCTCTGGGGTTTTGGTTGAGAGAATGATCTTATCCACAGTCCGCCAATTCTCTAAAGTGCTCACAAGTCCCTCTGCCTCTGCCACCATCAGTTCAGCTAATAAATGATGAAAAAAATATTTAGTTGAAGTTAAAGGCTTGTCTAGGTCATGTTAAATAGTTGTTTCATGTTCTGTGTAGATTGCTTCAAAGTGTGCTTCAATTTTGCACAGATTATTTTGAGATATGAACTAGTGATCTCACTTTTCATGAAACATGTAACTTATATCCACGATTTCACATTCCTCTTATTTCCTTTTATGTCCTGTTATGTTCTCTTATGTCCTCTTATGTCCTTTTATGTCCTCTTATGTCCTTGTATGTCCTCTTATGTCCTGTTATGTCCTCTTATGTCCTGTTATGTCCTTTTATGTCCTCTTATGTCCTTTTATGTCCTCTTATGTCCTGTTATGTCCTCTTATGTCCTTTTATGTCCTGTTATGTCCTTTTATGTCCTCATATGTCCTCTTATGTCCTGTTATGTCCTCTTAGGCCTCAGATTGCATTGTGCCTTACCTGTGGTCAGATGCTGTTTTCTGCTGCCCCACTTCACATCGGGGTGGACAATAAATACCTGATGGTGACTGTCCCCTAAACCCAGCGACCCCTGCGTCTGGAACAGCTCCTCCACCTCACTGTCCGGGAGGAGATCTTCCCCTTCATCCTCTTCCTCCCTCCCGAAGCTGCCTCCATTATTGTTCTTCAGAGCGGGCGCGGACTGTCCAAAAGGACTAGTTTGCACATTTAAACGCCCTATTAAACTTATATTTGTCTTCTTTAGGACGCTAGTGACAGGAGGTGATGAGTGGAGAGTCCTGTAGATCGAACAAACACAACAGCTCCGTCTGTGCAGGAGATAAGTGCAAATCCTCACTAACGCAGACATTTTGGACAAGGAGATGTCTTAGGTGCGGTATTAAGTTTCATAATTGGATTTAATTTACATAATTACGCCAATTTAGCCCCTCTCACGATCCACACGCGGTCTGTGACAGTTCCAGTGTTTACATCTGAACTTCTTCGCTGAAAACTGAATGGAAAAAAAATAGAAAACCGCGCACTGCCATCTAGAGGTGATTTTGAGTAGCACGACCTTAAATCTGAGGATTTTGACTGTGTAAAAGCGCAACGAAAAACTGTGCGTGTTCAGATGTATCTCTCAAACTACAGCCTACATGTTATTTGGCTCATTAATGTTACAAGGTGAATTTTTAAATGTGGACTAATTTGCGTTTTGATCGTATGCTATGGTCTGCCCCCTCTATATTTGAACTTTTCTTAAAAATATAATTTGACTTTTTGGTCTAATGACAGAAAACACTTAAGACTTTATGATCTATTTATAGTAATGCGAATAGTTATATTGTGCATGTTTGTCTGCAAAGCTGCCTATTACGCAATGGATAGTTTACTCAACTAAACGCCTTTTCGTGTATCACTTAATTGTCCAACGTGAACAGGCGCCTAATGACCTTAAGTTTTGTTCATGTGTAACATCACCCACATCCCGGTGTGCGCGTCACCTGTGCGAGTAGACAGTGGTGGAAGAGGTAGGCTACTCAATTTTGATACTTTAGTAAAACTACAGACACCAGGGCAGAAAAATACTCAGGTAAAAGTTAAACACATGAAAAATCTGCTTAAGTAAAAGTATTAAAGTACCCGTTTAAATATGTTCTTAAAGAGTAAAAAGTAAAAGTAAAAAGTAAAATTTTTGCGCAATTATAAAGCTACGAATTTGTTGATTTTGATAAAGATTTGTGCTGAAATTTGTTCAATAAAACCAATTAAATGGATCATTTTCCCCCAGGTGTTTTTTAAATTTAGTTTTGTTTGCTCAAACTACGAACTTGTTAAAAAATAAACCCCTAGGCGTTTCAGAAAGTCTCAAACAATGACAAAAATACTTTTACTTTCCAGTCCAGTTAAAAAATGTAGTGGAGTAGAAAGTACAGATACTGCTCTCAAATGTAGTGATGTAAAAGTAAAAAAAAAACAACCGCTTTGAAATGTACTAAAAGTACAGATACTTAAAGTGTGTACTTAAATACAGTACTTTAATACTTTTACTTCGTTACCCTCCACACTGCGAGTAGGTGTGTGTAGTTTGCCGGGAGCTTGATGAAAAAGAAGTCAGACTGGTCTCTCAAACCTGCCACCCGCTCGGGATCTGTGGCACCGGGACAAGCCTGACGTTTGCAGGTAAATCCTTTGGACTTTATGCTTTAATAGTGAGAGAACGTGCCAATGACGCCGTCTCTGAGGCCTCATGTGTCGCAGGAGAACCCGGTAAGGCAAGACAAGCCGCGACATGACAGACAATGAATTCCTTATTATGAGTAACTAAAAAGACAACGTCCAAACAAGGAAGTGAAGTTAGTCATGCTGATTTTTCCACACATGTCATGATTTGTGATGGCGGTTCATGAATAAGAGAGTTTTTCATTGTTTTTACGCACAGTTGCAGTGGGTCATGCCGGTGGCACTATGGAGCTTTGGGCTGCTCCTCAGTTTCTTCACGGTTTGTTCTTCTTTAGGTAAGTCCCATCTGCCAGTATGCTCTCTCCATTCATAAGGTAAACATCAGTTTAAACAAACAAGTTGAATATATGAGTGTCATATCATGAATAATTAGTTGGTACTTATACACTGTTTGAGTCATTTCATGTCCCATTTAACCTTTATCTCAATCATTTATTGTGAATTTGTTTTACCTCAGGTATGGGCTGCCTGTATCTCTCCTAGTATAGGCGACTCTATTTAAGCAGTCATATTATGAGAAAAAGTCATAGTGACAGAAGCAGGTCTTTATAAAATAAAATGAGAAATTGACACATGTTTGGCTCTTCTCTGCCTCCTTTTGGGCACCCTAAGGACTTCAAGAAACCCCCACATACATTCATATTTCAGTATAAACAAACACTGGAGGCAAGGGGAGTCAAGTGTCATGCACTAGGACATAACAGCAGTATGTAGTAGTCAAATGGGACTGAACTGGCTACTCAGTAGTAGTGCTACTGTAACAGCACTGAGTTACAGCTGAAGAATAAATCTATTATAGCAGCAGAAGTAATAGTAAAACAAAATACTTCAGCTAAAACAATAATCATCATTACAAGACAACGGGTAAAACCAAAGGGTATCAGGTACAATGTGGGCCAAGGGAATAGACATTGCACACTTGCAGTCAAATGGTGTAGTACCTAAACTCAAGTACAGAATTGTACCTTTTTACCTGTCCAAAGCACAATTATTCCCTCATCGTTTTGATAATTCTACAATTTATTTTTGTGTTTTCTCAGATAAGGACTGTATTGTCGGTATTGTCAGCCATGCTGTGTTGCTGCCCTGTTATCACCATAATGAACTCTTAAGTTTTCATAATTTATCTGTGGAGTGGAGGAGGGGTAATGAACTGGTTTTAAAAGCTAAATGGGAGGAGGATGGAGATGTGGTCATTTGGAGTCTTAACCATGCCACAATCCCACGGAATGCTCCTCTCACCGGAAACTTCTCTCTTGAGCTCCCAAAACTCAGTGCAAAAGAAGACCAAATGGTTTACAGTCTGTTTGTGACCTCAGTGGAGAATGGCAGTGCCCCGCTCTGCTCCATGTGTCTCCGTACGGCAGGTTGGTAACAAAAACTATCATTTGAATATTGATCCACCATAACAATATAAGCACTGAGAGGTGACAGCACCTAGTTAGCACCTGTACTGGGTTGGTTATTAATCTCCAAGTGAGAGATTGTGTTTCCAGTTAAAAGTTAGAAAAATGAACAAGCTTAGGATATGAGTGGATTTGACAAAATTTTGATGGCTTAAAAACCATAGTCACTCAAACTACTCAGCAGTGATCTGTGTTTGAACCTGAAATGGGTGATGGAAATGGAGAGTGAAGGGATTGAAATAACAAACTATGGTTGGATGCTCAAAATCCATGTACAGACATATGTCAAACAGGAGTGTGTGTCATTTGTGTGGGAAGTACAAAAATATTTTGACTGAATACACTTTTAACAGAATACATAGACCCTTTTGCTAATTTATTAAGCTGTACTTGCATTGCATTCTGCTTTATATGGTCATATTGTTTTTGATAGACATGCCCAAACAGACATGCTTAAACATGAACCAACTATTCTGTGGTCGTTACATGCAACACCCAGGATCAACAGGCAACACATATACACTTGAAACCATGAGTTTACAAACATATAAAAAGGCACATAAGCATCTTTTTTCTCACTGTCTGACTTTCCTGTTTTAGGTCAGTTAGGATTACCAAAATTATTTCTATTTGCTAAATGTCAGAATTCTTCAAAGTCATAATTTTACATACATTTCATTAATATTTGGTACCATTGCTTTTAAACTGTATGACTTGGGTCAATATCCTTCCACAAGCTTCTCAATAGTTGGCAGGAGTGTTGGCCGATTCTTCATGACAGAACTGGTGTAACTGAGCCCTGTTTGTAGACTGCCTTGCTCACCCAGGCCTTTTCAGGTCTGCCCGTAAATTTTCAATAGGATTGAGATCAGGGCTTTGTGATGAACATTGACTTTTTATCCTTAAGCCACTTTGTAACCAGTTTGGCAGAATGCTTCAGATTACAGGCGATTTGGAAGACCCATTTGTGCCCAAACTTTAACTTTCTGGCTGATGTCTTGAGATGTTACTTCAGTATTTCTATATAATATTCTTTCCTCATGCCTATTTTGTGAAGTGCACCCGTCCCACAACACTTCCACCCCTGTATTTCACAGTTTGGATGGTGTTCTCTGGCTTGCAAGCTTCCCCCTTTTTCCTCCAAACATAACGATGCTCATTATGGCCAAACTGTTTTTTATTTATTTTCGTTTAGACCACAGGACATGTTTCCAAAAATTAAGGTCTTTGCCCTTGTATGCATTTGCTGGCTTTTTAATGTTTCTTTTGGAGTAATGGCTTCAGTCATGCCAGTATAATACTGGTTTCACTGTGGATAATGACACTTACCAGCTTCAGCAGCATCTTCACAAGGTCTTTTGCTTTTGTTCTTGGGTTGATATGCACATTTCGGACCAAAGCACCAAAGTTCATCCATGGGACACAGAGCCCGTCTCCTTCCTGAGCGGAGTGATGCCTGGACATTCCCATGGTGTTTATATATGTGTATAATTGTTTGAACAGATGACCATGCCCCCATCAGGGATCTGGACATTACACTCAAGGATGAAACAAACTTATGCAAGTCCACAATTCTTTCCCTGATATCTTGGCTGATTTCTTTTAACTTTCCCACAATGTTACAGAAAGAACTGTGTTTCTGGTGTGCCTTCAAATACATCCATAGGTGTGTCTCTAATTAACTCAAATGTTAATGTCAATAAACCGATAGAAGCTTCCAAAGACATTGCCAAAATTGTTTAAAGCCATAGTAATCTTACTGTATACAAAACTTCCTATTTTGAAGTAATAAAAATTGTTCTTCCATAATTATTCTGGCATTTAGCAAATAGTATGTGTCTTTTTATATAGAGTGTGTAAACTTCTGGTTTCAACTGTATTACAGGGGCTTTCTATCAGGGAGTCTCATGTATAACAGAGCACATGAATCATTTTCAGTGCATGGGCCCAATTACTGGAAGTTTATAATTATGCTCATTGTGGTGAATCAAACAATTCATGATTAACCATTAATTACCAATATGATACCATCGTAAATGTTTCTTAAATTTTGGGAACTAAGAAAACAAGCAGTAATCAGTAATAATTGTAGCCCAGTAACTAACACATTTATACTTTAGCAAACACAGCTGTGATAAATCATTAATATTCTTTAAAAATATGCTCCATATATGGCAGTTCACTAAGCAATCATCAACACCCCTGGTATATTGTCATGTCGCAGTGTACAAAACTATACTCCCATTGCCGTCTACAGCTCGGTTCAGCTCCCCCCTCCTCCAAAGAGATGAAACAACAGGCAATAACAGGACAGTGTTCCTCTGCCACTCAAGTGGAGGTTTCCCAAAACCCACAGTGTACTGGCTCATAAATGACACAGAGCAGCCCCCAGAGGACTCAGTTTGGACAGACACCACACCCCTCCCAGACTCAAGCCTGTACAACGTGACCAGCCTCCTTACCGTCAACATCTCCACAGACGACAGCGTGTCCTGCTCCATTCAGAACCAGTGGATGAACGAGACGCTCACCTCAAAAAGCAGGGAGTTTGTTTCATTTACTGGTTTGTTTATTAGGTCTGGCAAGAGGGTTATATGTTTTTATCGTTTTCGTGCCAAATAGAGGTGGAAAAGCTCAGCGCCTATATAAAATGAGAGCATTTACCGCTACCATTATTACTTTGTTGCTATTTCTTTGTATTGCCTTTTACATTTTTGCTTGGTATTCAACCAATTATTATTGTACAATAAGCATAATAATATTTTTAGTGGATATAATAAAGTTAAATTAAATGCTTATTCATTCTGATGTATAGTCCTCAATGCTTGTACAGTTCTTGTGTTGTTGACTGTTGCTTATCTATAGGTGGCACAAGAGACAACACAATCCGGAGCCGAGCGTCTGAGGGCATGTGGATGTTCAGTACAGGGTTGTGTGTAGCAGTGGGGATCATGGTGGTGGTGGGCATAGCCTATCAGATCCACCTGGATCGCATCAGTAAGAAGAGGAAGGTTCTCTATGAATCTACAAAAGCTCAAAGGGGTAAGCATGTGTGCAACAAAATGTTTATTATCACTTATTTATTTTGCAATGTCAACAATTCCATGCCATATGGGCTTAGTTCCAAATGGTCATGATTGAGAAAATCATACAATAAAAGTAAAAATGTTCTTATTCTGAGATGATAGGTAGCCTAAGTACCAAACAGAAACCCTGATGATACTGCAAACTACTATCAAATTACTATCAAACTACTGTCAAATACGTAGTAACCAAGAATGCCACCAGACCAAATCAAAGAAAGTGTCTTGAACTCATTATTCAAACAAAAAATTATTCAGCCAACAAAAATAATGGCAATGTCTACCATGTGAAAGAGTAACTGGTAGAAACTATGTATGTCGGCACTCACTCTTTTCCTTCTTATTTAAAATTTTGAAGTTGAAAGACATCCAGACGTAGAAAGATTTTTAATGCAAGGTTATGTTTGATATTCTGTGTACATTGCACTTACATTTTTGATTTTTAAAACATGTGTTCTTTACAGGATACAAAAAGCACCAGTTCTTAGAAGAAACACAGGAAGAAGCACTAATGTCAAAGGAGACCTGTGTCTGACAATAAAGACTATCAAATCTCACTTTAAAACAATCTCAAACTGGATACTTCTGTATTTCATAGGATTTACTTCATTAACTCATTTCTATAGACAAGACTCTTGCTGCTGTTTTAGTATTTCAAAATTAAAAGATTTTCTTTGTACTTATACTCTTCTCTCCTCTTCCAACATATTGGCCAGTATCCAAATGATTTATTGAATTTATCACATTTTTAATACAGTAATTAATGACCCATGGCTCAAACAATTAGACATTATACAACACTATTATTCAGTTTTTCAGGTTTTCAGATTCAGAATCTGTCATGTTTGTTGCTTCCCATAGCCCGTTAGTTTGTACCTGTCCTGCTCCGTCCAGTTTGGAGATGATCAGCCTGTCGACTCTGGGACTGTGGTGACAGTGTAGAGGTCGTTTCGTCGCTGGGTCGTGATTGGGATCTGCTGTCGGATATCAGCCAAATACTGCAGATCTGAGGCAGCAAAAAGACATTCAGTTTAGAATTCTAATCATGTCTTTTCCCATTTTCAAAACTTAACTCACCAATATCAGCATAAATAACAGCCTCTTCAGGACCGGCTTTTGACATAACCTCTCCCCTGAAGGAGCAGTAGAAAGGTGCATTCACATAACACATTAGAGTAACTAACAACTTGAGTAATCAATTCATTCAGATTTTAAGTATTTATTTATTTACTTGTGAATCATATTTTATCCAACACAGGTACATAGGTTAGAGAAGATTGTCTCTTCTTTTGGGGTAACAGTGTGTCACTATTAGAGCACTGGCCTCATACATTTTCCCACAGACTTTAAGGTTGGCAGTTTAATCCCGGCTCTGAGTCTGACCAGAGCATACAATTGTGTCCTTGGACTAGACCTTTCATCCACCTTGTCTAAGAATGTGGTGTTTGAGTATTTAGTGGTTGTTGGCAGAACCCTAGGTGCAGATCGGCAGCCATGTTTCAGTCTACTCCAGGGCAGCTGTGACCACAGGAGTATGTCATATAAGTCTAATTTAATGTAGTAGTGTTATTATTATCTTACCATGGGTTCACGACTGTGCTGTGACCCCAAGCCACATAAGACGCTGTTTCATCTCTGGCTGGTGATGCTGTTGCCACATAAACCTGATTATCTACAGCCCTGTTTGACAATAACAAATAAATAAATACATGGTTCATATTACACAGGCACAGTACACAGAATCATTAAGTGCACATAGAAAGTCAGACCTGGCTCTTTGTAGGAGCTCCCAGTGTGCCGGGCCAGTCGTCATGTTAAAGGCTCCAGGATAAACCAAGAGCTGGCAACCTGAAGAGAGCAGAACACCCTGATGAAATGTTGCCAAACATACATTAAACTGTATAAACTAAATGTATAAATCTTGTACCTTTCCTGCTATAAAGCTGTGCCAATTCTGCAAACCTCATGTCATAGCAGATGCCAACACCAACTTTACAAAATGCTGCAATGATGCATACATGGATCAAAATAACAATGCACCCAAGATCAATAAAGATAAATTGAAACAGAAGCTTTCCCTCACGTGTGTCAAACATTGATAAACTGTTCCCTG
This sequence comes from Periophthalmus magnuspinnatus, assembly GCF_009829125.3. Lineage (NCBI taxonomy): Eukaryota > Metazoa > Chordata > Actinopteri > Gobiiformes > Gobiidae > Periophthalmus > Periophthalmus magnuspinnatus. The sequence continues at coordinate 1,528,031 of NC_047129.1, forward strand.
GACTGAGTATCTCTGATTCCTGAAAGTGGATTTTTCCTGGGACACTGATGTCAAAGAGATGAATCTAAAATGACCAAACATCAAAGCATAGAAAAAAAAACTGTGACCATTCCATTAATGGTGGATAAAAACCTTTCTATGTTTGAGGAGCATCTGTCCTTCTGGGTCAAACACTGCACAGCTGTTAAACAGTTTTCCACAGTCTTCTTCAGGAATGGAGCCTGTACAAATAAGAGAGTATTTAAGAGTATAACAGTTATTGAGGGCTTAGTATCAAAAGGATGCAAGGAACATTATGTAAAAAGAAATTAATTTATGAAGCATGTGAAAGCATGTGGTCAACCGTTTCTATTGCTGGAATATTACAAATAATATTCAGAACCAATTCAGAGTTCATAAAAAAAACAAAAAAAACAAACAATGCACTATCTCTTATCATAGTCTCTCCATGAAAGTGCAAGTGCATAAAGTTATGGCCTGAAAAGGATGAAAAAGCATCTTAAAGTAGCTCATTCAAATTGAGCTTTTGGCAAAAATGTGTCTAAGAAAAGTGTCAGTGGTTTCTACCTCTGTTATAATGTTACATCATTTTTTCATACCTTGTCATTTTCTATTTGTAGTTAAACTATAGTTACATAGTGACACATATTCTTACCTCCCACCAAATACACTTTATTTTCTTTGGCAATTTCTGACAGCACCTGAGTGGACTCTCCTGGGATCCTCTCGGCATATGTAGAGAAGAAATTGGTCCCATAAGGAGAATTGAAGCACTCCTGCAATGAAAAAACAAAGTATTATTAGAACTACTGTATATTCAAGTATAATGTCAAGTTAAAGGTGCACTAGGTAGGTATTCTGGTAGGAGATTTGCCACCTGTTTATCTCAATGGAGATATTATTGCTTTGCCTGTCTAACTTTGATAATTAAATTTATTTACAACATTTAGACTACAACACATCTGGACATTATTGGTTTTAAATGAGTAATTACAGCTTATGATTAAATGTATTATTATAGCCAAACACCTCAGTCCTTAAATACAGTATGTTATGCAATCTATTTGCAATGAGTACTTTTTTGTATAGGCTTTAAGATGCAAGTGAAAAAATAGATGTATGGACGTGTCCAGAAATGTTTACTTGTTTAATTCTCCAGAACCAAATCTCTATCTGCCTTTTTATTTAAATTGCATACTATCATCAACTACTTGCCACTCTACAGATTAATGTTTGCTCGTTGCTTAAATGTTGACTCTTGTCCTATGCCTCTTCCACACTGGCTCACCGGTAGAAGGACCACCTTGCCCCCCTGTCCCGCAGCCTCCTTCACCAGTCTCCGGGCTCGGCTCAGGTTGTCCGCCTTCACACCGGTCACCTGCAGCTGGACCACGGCCAAACGAAACTCTACGGACATAGAAATATGAATCCTCCTGCACCCAAAGTGCACCAACAATGAACAAGGAATGAACTAATGCACACAAAAACAAAGCCAGGTGCCTGATATTGCAATGTTGAAATTTGACATGCAAAAAAATACAGACAAAACACGATATGGACTATATACTCACTCGACATTGCTTTAGTTAGTGCTGACATGTCATTTATAAATTAACTTCAGGCTCAAGGTTTACCAAAGAGCGGACCGTTCAGCCATGAGCGCAAACAGGCGGAAATGTGTGGTACTTCAAAATAAAAGTCTTAAGTATTATTCTCGGATACAAAATATCGTATTTTAAAGATTTTTGCTGTGTTTTATTATATAGAGGTGTATTAAAGGATGTAGTGAAAATGTAAGATAAGTTTGGTAAAATTTAGGCTAATTATTGGGACTGACATACTAATATATCATCTTATTTTGGAAAGGAAAGTAAGCATGCATCCAAGAAGGGCGGCTCTTCGATAACCAATGAACCCAGAGGTGTCCAAAGTGCTGTAAGGGGTCTGGACGTCAATCACAGAAGTGCAAATTCAGTTCTCTTAATTGATCCATGGCATCAATCTACTCTAGGTCCAAAAGTTACAGACAGCACATCGTTTTATAATGTCATTGAGTTTGGGGATTCTTTAATTCTTCGGCTGATAGATGCCATTTTTTTAAATTTCATGTCTCAAATTTGACTCAGTTTCACACTTTCATAATTTTTTGTTTTTATTGCAACACAAAATGTAGCTTGAATGAATAAAAATTGGTCCAGTCAATAAATGTCCATTTATTAAAAACAGAAATGCTTAGAAAATAACAGCAGAACATTAAGGTGCAAATTACACATCTGACATGTTGCATTTTGAGTGGTGATAACCTTTACCCAGTGATGATACAGTTATAATGTTAAGTTCTCTCAGTAATCAAATACTGAAAAAGGATCAAATCAAATGAATGGGTTACACAAGAATGATATGAGACAAGTGAATGGTTACTCATACACTGTGGTGCTGCTGCCAATACCATAACCAGACACACTACGAGTCCAAATGTTGATAATAATTTAAGATGAATTATTGTAAAACAGATCCAATCTGTTCAACTGTGTCTACTGGAAGATTTGAACACCAGATCAAGTCAAGAAGGCCAAGTTTACGTACTAGTAATATATAATGTGCCTTAGGTTAAAAGGGGAGCAGTCTGTCAATTCTATCCCCATTTAGATAGAAGTGGTTTTACACACTGTCGCCACTTAGATATTGTATACACTACCATCAGAATTGTCTTAATTTAACTAAATATTAAAGAAAAATTGAGTTGGAAAAGTAGCAATGCAGTGAGATAATTTGCCACTATGATGAAGAATACATTTCATTTCACAGGCATGAGGCTAAAGGCAACAGTGGCAAGCTAGAACTAAAAAAGTGTTGCTTTAGATTAGTTACAATGGACAAAATACAAAGATATATGCTCATAATTTTCCTTACAAATGCCTTCACAAAAACTCCCAATTTGCTTGTTACAGCATTCCACTCAAGTCAGTTCATTTACAATGGGCAATACAAGGTGTTCGTTAATATGGGAAAATACAACACAGATCGATTAGAATGGAATGAATGAGGTGTTACTGTACAAACCCTGGACTTGTAAAAGGATGTTGCTTAAATCAGAGCTACATCAAACTGCTATGAGATGAGGTTTGGTTTTTACATTTAAAACGCTGGAAATAAATTATATCCCTAGCAGCTGCAAAGGTCCATGCTAAATATAGATTGGTTTAAATATTATATACAGTACAGTTATGAAGTTGCCACTTTTGTTGGTATTGATGTTAAGGCTGCCTTTTGAGTGAGTAGGTAAAAAAGAACTCAAAGATATAATGCATAACTCAGAAATATAGCTCCTATGTTGGTGAAAATTGTATAGATGGGCAGATGATTACCACCTAATGACATCACAAGGTAAAACTGAATACTCTACCATGAAGCATTATAATGTGACTTAAAGATAGTCCAAAAAGTCAATTCAGTGTAATATAAATGGACCTATACACGCATTTTTATGGGGTGATAAAGCATCCTGTCTCTCATTTGCCAACGTAAACAACATTTCCAAGTGTTATTATTGTCTACCCAGGCTCAAGTCATCTTGGGTCTAGCAAGAAATCAACACTTCCTGGTTGGCAAAACAATAAATTAGCAGTGATGGCTTCAATAGTAGTAACACTTAGGGATATGCAAAAGTGATTACAAGTAAATCCAAGCAGTACAGATAATACAGGAGTTGAAAAGAAGGTGGATTCTTACTCTGAATTATCCAAAACCAGACAGTTATACAGTTCTGTGTGAAAACAATGACAATAGTGGATATTATGATTAGAAAGGCTTGCCACTGGAGGGTCAAAACGCTACCATAAGGCCTGAAGAGAAGTGTTACTGCCATAGACTCCCAGATTTGATTTTGGATATTTTTGGATGACAGCGGAGCACCTTACAACACAGACACTCGCTCTTGTAAGTTTTGGCCGAGTCCCCAAAACAGAAACTTCATAGGGTTTCATAGTCAACACTGCAGGGGCCTGTCCAGGAGGAAGGAGGCAGCCAAGGGAGAATGGGATACAACTTTAAACTCCCCAAGGACAAAAAACACGCCACGCAGTTTATTTGACAGCTAGCCTTCATTTAGTGCTTTACGAGCTCTCCAAAGCATCCAGGACTTTCATAATTTGCTGCTTGATCACCTTTGTAGCATCACCAGCATTAGGTATAAGATACCTACGAGGAAAAGCAAGCATAGCAAGTGTGAGACAAAAACATTATGAATATAAGCAGTCAATCAGCATTAACTTCATTCACAGAAGAGCTGAACTTCTGGAGATGCTGGAAAATGTATAACCAATAGATTATGCAATGTAAAACACAGGTACCTCTCCACAGCCAAGATCTCCACCCCGGCTGAGTTGTTGGTGCCAAACTTGAATGTGATGAGTTCTGGGTGCTTCTTCTTTGAGGTGATTTTGACGACAGAGTTCAGTGCTTGTCTGGACTGGATGTAGGCAAACCCTTTCCGAGAGGCAATTTCTCTGAGGCAGTACATGTGAGTGGCTGTGATCAACAAGTGGCTTAAAAAAAAAAGAAAAAGAAATACAGACAGTCAACAAAGTAAGCTGCACTGCAGTGGATTGAATTTTAAATAACTTCACTAAACTAAAGAGCACATTCAGCACTTTTATGAAACACAATTTTCAACTTCTGACTTCAAAATGCATTTTGGACTAGAGCAGAATAATGACCAGTGCATTTAATACATTTACCACTACTACAGTCGATTACACCAGTCCCACCATAGTCAAATAAAAGAATAAAGAAGCAGGTGATTTAAGCTACCACCTGTCCAAGGACCTACCACGGTGTAAGCTTTAATAATGACTATGTGTCAATTAGTGACTGTCACTAAAGGCTGTCAGTAGCATGTTTTTGACTTTAAAATTCAAAAACAGGTCTACAGAGCTGCCACACTGCAACAATTAGAAAATCTTAGAATTTAGAACCAGTATTGTGAAATTCATAAGGGATTATGTAATCATTGTAAGAAAATCGCTTTGTAGTGCGATATGTGCAAATATGTAAAAAGATATATTGAGATAAATGTGTCTGTATTATCAAATATGTGGTTGTTTGGACAGAGCATGTTCTGGTAATAAATGTGCTCACCTTGGAAACATGTGCCCAGTCTCCTTCACCTCATTGCAGGGAATGTGGTGCTTCACATCTGGTTTGTTGATCCAAGTCTGAATATTTACAATCTCTTTCCTGTCATCATCAGACATGGACGAACTGTCAATCTCATCTAGAGACACAACATTATGTCAATATTAAAAAAAACATTTAAAACATGAACAATAAAAAATAGTGTAATTTATAAATAACATAAGTAAATCGGGGAATTGTAGAAATGTTTACAATTATGATTATAAAATATAACTGAATACATTTTACTTGGGGAATTGAAATAATCTACCTGTGTCATATTCCTCTTCGTCACCGATGCTAAAAACAGGCTTGACTCCTCTGTAAGGTTTACCAACTCGGTCACTGCTGCTCACATGCCTAGAGACAGGACAAAGACGTCAAAATACTGTATTATTTTGTCAAAGGAATCCATGACATGAAGGGATCCAGAAAGCTGCAAGAAAAGCCCACATTAATGCTGTTCTAAAGAATGAGGTTAGGTGAGATGTAACTATAATTATGTAACATATTAGTTACAGAATGCTGACCAGGCCTTCTTCCCAATTTAATTCCAAATGTGGCTGATAAGATTTAAGTTGGGATAGCCCTGGTGAGCATATGAAACACTGACATGGAAAAAGACAGTTGTGTACATACAGTCAAGTGTAAACCAATGACTATAATGTAAGTGAATCGTAAGCTACTTCTTTACCACTAATGAGAATTTGAATGTTAGTGAAGCATGAGGACAGAGCTGTGTAGTTTTAACATGAGTGAAAAATGCATGCGCTGCAGGGGACTGATGTAAGTCTACAGCCATGGACATGCTGTCACCAGCAGCTCAAGGTCTTACCGATCAGGAACCACCTTCTCTGGCCAAGGCAGATTGAAAGATATTCTAGTGTGAAATAAGGCAAATAAGGATTTGTGAACGTAAAAACCTGCAATAAAATATATGTTCATCATCTTATACCGACCAATACTACGTAACTACTGCTAACCACTACTAGCTACTGGAGTTTCATTGAAGGGCCATTTAAAAATTGCATACTATGCTAAATATACCCAATCAAGAGTATAGATTGGGTATATTTAATAAACACACACACAGACACACCCGGACGGACACCCCCCCCCACATACACACATACAGCATTTTACTTTATTAGTTGTGCTATTTACTTGCTTTTTTGTTGTTGTTAAGCTATGTTAAATTTAGATAAAGTACATTAGCAAGCATGAAATGTGCCGTTTCAGGTGCATTTCTTCCTTAAAAAACAGGAGTATCAACAAACACCTACTTGTCAACTGGGGCAGAAGAGTTCTCAATAAAGCTAATCATCTTCTCTTTCACATTCACAGACTTAGACTTGAGAGCAAATGTCATTTTGTTCATCAAAGACTTGACCCCTTTGCTGTCCCCGGGGCTGCACAGCTCCCCCTGTGGCGTGACACAGAGACACATGTCAAAGGCAAATAAATAAGCATAAACGTAATTATTAACTGGTGCTTACGTCTACTGAGCTCAAGCTGCTGTGAGACCCTGAGGTGCTAACAATCCAGTTTAGGTAAGACGAGTCCAAGCCTTCAATGTTCATGTCAACCAGGTGCTTTTGGAGAGCTGCAGAAAATTAAAAAAAACCTTAGTTACCAACATTTAACAATGCAAACAACAATTAAAACTGTCACTCACCCATGAAGCCTCCTTTGGCTATACTGACATACTCTTTATTTTTCTGAAACACAAATAACAGGTACACTTCATAAAAATAAATCACATTGTTTGGCAGTTATAACGTAAACAAAAGACATAAATCACTGTCACTGCACACCAGTAAAACAGAACACAAACACAGAAACTGACAATAAGGAAATAAAATTCCATGTTAGAACTAAATACAAACATTTGAATAAAAAAAATGGTTAAACTGTTACAGTTAATAATAATTCAGTATTATAATAATTTTGCTACAATACTAATATAATAATTCTGAATAATATAAATATCTGATTTAATTTTCTAAATTCAAATACCTCCTATTACTCTAAGTCAACTTAGCCTTTCATATCTATTTATCTAAGCCTATGTTTTGTGGGCGGTTGCTTAATTTTGCTTTTCTGTTTGTATTTTTGTATTGTAAAAAAATGTATATAAATATTTTGAACAGTCACCATCTCAGGCTCTCACCTGTAGGAAATGTGCTAGCACCATGTTCATGTACATGTCCTCCTCCTCGCGGCCGCTGCCCATGAAGCACAGGTGCTCTCCGCTGGCGATAGACCCTGACTCCAGAGACTGTTTCTGCGCCTCTAGCAGAGATTTCACCGAGAGGGCGAACTCTGATGGATTCTGCAGCATCTGAAAGAAAACAACAACAGTGAGTGCTTTGGGGTTTTTGCTTCAACAAACTGTATTAACAACAACTCTACTCACCAAGTCAGAGTCCAGGTGAAATGCTGTGGATAAGTGACCAGAATTGTACTGTTCAGCTGGCCGACAGTCCACGACAAAAAAACGTACTCCATCCTAAAGAGCAAAAACATATTCATTTGAAAATGTCATTTCATAAAGCACTCAAATATGTTTGTGCCTTGTTCATTCACTCCTCATACACAGTGGTTACTCTTTAATATTACTGTAGCAAAGGTTTGTCTACTGCACTTGACCCTTCTCCAGATTTCACACTAGGTTCAGGTCAGGGGTACTGACTGGTGGATTGGATTATTGTACCAGTTTCAGCTTGATATTGAAAAGGTTGATTACCTGGACTAAACACATCCAGAGAAAGGGAGATCATTTAAACAGTATACTGAAAAGGTCACACATAGTCCAGAAGTCCCAAGCCAGGCACAGGAACAAATGAAGTCAATCATTGTCTCCAGTGTGTTAAGCAGACTGACCTGTTGCATCTGGTTGGCCTGCAGGATTTCAGGCACGGACACAGGGAGACACAGGGCTTGGCTGAGGTCCGTCTCCTCCTCCTTCAGGGCCACAAGGCTGCTCCCAAACAGATTCTGATTCATCTGACACAAACAAAACCGGCATGAAGGCATTGTGGTTTCAGTCCAAACACAGATCCCATTGTGCCCTTCAGGGTTATTCTATAGGAGCATGAAATCAACTGACCCACTTTTATTCTCTCTGTGTATACCAAGTGGTTCTTGTGTTTTTAAGGATTGTATATTTAGTTTTGACAAATGTATTGTTAAATGTCAAGGTCAGATGTGTAAGCAATGTTACTGCTACTGCAACCAAAATTTTTTTTTACCCACGATGGTATTTTATCATTTATTATTAGGGTTATACAGCAACTATGCAGAACTTTACCTTTCTGAGTGACAAAGGGGTTTTAGTCTGGTAATACTGTGCCAGAGAAAACAGGTCTTCAATGTCTTCACTTTCCAAAAGAGAAGGAGATTCCTCAAGCATTTCTGTGAAAGAGGAATGTTTTGTTAAACTGCAGGTTCTCATAGTAAAAATAATATATTATTAAAAAACAACTACTTACTAATGATGTCCTCTTTGCCGTCTGATTCCTGTGCAAGTATGGATTCTCTGAGGGGACAAACAACAAACAGATTGAGTGAAACAAGGAAAAATTGCATGACTCAATTTTGCACATTTTGTTACATACTTGGCATTGACAAGAATAACGAGCATGAGAAAGAATATCAGGAAGGGATCTGTTTGCTGGAAGTAGTTGTCCCATAAGGTCTGTGTCACATCAGGAAGGCAGTGGCTGGAGAACAGGCTGCCCAACTAAACAGACAAAGCCTTGAGTGTTTAACATGAATTAAATATATTTCATTATATATACACCGTTTACAAAATTATATGGTCAAAGAAAATCTATAAATGGGTTTTGGGTTTAAAATGCATTGTTTTGTTACAGTAGCACGTAGGGCTGTAGTCAACAAAAGAAATTATTTGATTAAAAACATGTAGGCACCGGCAAAAGCTCTTGAAAATATTATACAAGTACTAGTAAAATAACTTAAAAGAATGCTCTAGTGCTAAAAAATATTACAATCCAACAACCCCCCCCCCCCCCCCCCCCCCCAAAAAAAAACAAAACAACCAAGCAAGCGCATTTATGAAATGTGATAATGATGCTACAATATTATGAATATAGTTGCTTCCCTCTATACTACATACCCAGCTCATTGCATAAGAGTCTGGTGTAATTTTCTTAGTGTCCAGGAAGGAGCAGAGTTCAGGTTCGTGGTACTGCAGTAGTAATCTGAACAAGTGGAAGGGTCGGCCTTTAGGCACACAGTCTCTGCAACAATAACAACAAATTACATAAGTGATGCTTCTTTCTATTTGACATTTCAGTGGAACAGGTCACATTACACACCTGGGGATGTATTTGTTCATAAGAGCGTAGAAGCAGTTGTACAAGTCGCTGCGAGGAAGTTTCAGACTCAGGAGAGGTTTGAGCAGGTGAGGAAAACTCAAATTTGTGCTGAAAGTAACGTTACGGGATTTACAGTAAAAAGTGATGACGGCCTCAACATCAGCCTCCATATCTGCCTTTTCCTCTTCTGATATGTCGAACTGACCTGTACACAAGACAACATTATCAATGTATACATATGTTAACAACACATGTATACATTGATAACGTGTTATTATTACAGAGTGCAAAAATGCACAACATATTTTTTTCATGCCGTACCTGTAAGTAAATAAAAAATAAAGCCGTGGTCCACAACTTCATGGTTATTTTCACATGTTCTTATAACTAAACTCAAAGCACTTAATATATACCCATTATGTACACAGATATTGGGAGGCAATGGGAATGAAGTCCACCAAGTAAGTTACAGCATCCCCATCTTACAAAAGCAGGTTTCTCATTGAGCCTCCTGATATTTTGGGACAGATTCATCCCCTGAGGACACCTATTCTGGGCCAAACTTGATCCTGTCCCGCTTGTCCCGTCTGTGCTTGAAATCTAACCAAAGTAACCTGTTCTTATGATGCCCTTCATCTTAAATAAAGAAGTCTACCATCAGCATAATCAAAGCAATCCCTTTTTATGTTTCTAATTTTTGTATAATACAATATTCCAGAGCTTTATAAGCATGTGAGAAAGACAATGAAAAACACATTGATTCACATCAGTAAACTCCATTCATTGGATTCATTCTTGCCATTTTTCGTTGGTGTAATGGTATTGACTCACCAATCAGCTGCTGACTGCGGTTGTGAATGAGCGTCTGTTCTGGTAAATCTAGAACACCATCCCAATTTGACAAACTGTCCCCTTTTCCAGAAACATTTAAAGCAATCTGACAAACAAAAATAGGAAAAAATGGCATAAGAATTGTACTTTAACTCTCTTCAGGGATTATGTAATTTATAAACAGAAGACATGAATAACAACATATTAGAATGAAAGATAAATAGCACTATAGTCATCCAGGCAAACATATTTCTATAAAAAAGTTATCTCAAATGTAGCATCAAAATAAGTAAACTATTACTAACCATTAAATATGTTTCAAAATGTCATTTTTTTGGGATACGTCCAACAAGTGGGTGTGACAATGACTGCAGATTATCCATAAAATATTCACGTCATTAGAACCCAGGCATGCCTGCCTTTCCAGTCTGTTGACTTCTGTCACTTTATGTTTATTGTACCGTGCAGATACTAAAAATAGATGCCATCTTACATGCAAGGAATAAGACACCACCCGGATAGTTACATTTACCTTCCACATCTGGGCCCTGTGTTGAGGAGAGGAGTCGTCTTCTTGTGTGTATCCTCGGTCCATCTCCAGGTCCGACCCAGAGTCCAAAGCCTCTGCCAAATCCTGGCTCCTACACCAGATTAGGGACAAATTTTTCAAATGTCACAACAGGTGACACTTCCTGAATTTACTGATGACTGATGATTAGTTATGATTTAGTATCTCTCACAGCTGTGACAGCAATTAGACAATAACATTTACTGAAAAATATTGACTCGTATAAATTGGTATTTCAAAAAGTATTAAGCTAAGATTTTTGTGGAATTGTGGAAAAGCCCACATATAATATTGTGTAACTAACAGGGCGACAGGAACAGAACGTGGACTGTTAGACGCCAGGGCTCAGAACAATTTAAAGGGAAACTCCTTGGCTAGTTTTGTTAGCTTTTGAGCTAACTAAACTGAGCCATGGATGTCCATAATATAAAATAAAAGTAACGGCTATATTACAGCAGACAGAAGCGTTCTGAAGTCCTCTTAAAACTGTATTAAGCAAAGATAACCAGCTCAGTAAAGTAACGTTAACAGAGATTAGCAGGTTAGCTCTTCAACAGCATCGTACAGGTCTCTGGATTTAACATTTACTTTCTGTTCTCTCGTAGAAACATGTAAATGTCTCAATAACCACGTACATCCTGAACTATATTAAGGAGTTTTGTGGCGATGTTAACGTGTGTATGTGTCTGTCCAGCGGCATTATAATCTCGATCAAAATGTTCTCACCAGCTCCTGCTGATCTGAGCTTCCTCCGCGGACTCCGCCATTGTTGTTCTGAGACACGTCAGGAGCGTCACGCGAGTCACGTGTCGCGTGCTCAACAAAATCAAAATAAATGTAAAATAAATGTCATGACGGGGCTACACATTTTATGGGACGTAACAGTAACACCCTTATCAAGACACAAACTATATTATGTCTTAAAAAAAGCTCCTAAAATAAAAGACAGAAAATTAAGAATCAAGACAATGTCCCATAGCCACAATATTTAAGGAAAATTTCATGGAATTGTATAACTTTATTAGTACTTTATATTCTTTCCTTTGGTCACCATACATATAATCAATGTCAGTGTCAGTCCTTTTTACCTAGCTGAACAGTAAAAAGAAAATAATGGGGAAAAAATTGCTATGTGAGATAATAGGATTCCAACGTTATTTTGGCAGTACAGCTAAATATTAGGTCAAATTATATTCTTGTACACATACTTTTAAGATATGTATAGTATGATTATGTACTAAATCATACTTCACTGGACAAATTGATGCTTAGGGCTATAGCCTCCAACTATAGGATCTGGTTCAAAGGAAGACTGAAAAGTAAACAACAGGTGTCAACACTATGAGCCAAATGTTTCATAAAAGTAAATATTTACAATAAGGTAGAAAATGAATCAGGTCCATTTGTTTAAGTGAGCTTGGAAAAACTACAGCTATCCAAGCCCCGGTGACTTTTTCTGACATTTGGGTGAATAAAGCAATTTCAAAAATAACTAAAGACACTTAGCATTTCGAATCAAATCTTTTACCTCAGACAATCTAGTGTTTTGAACAAGCATAGCATTTACATTGAGATTGAACATGCCAAATAGTCATTAAAATAAAAAATAAACCAGGCATTCTGAACATAGCACAACTTCAGTCACCAACAGAACACAAACCTCCTGTAAGCATTTTATGCATGGGATCAAGTCCAGCATTACAATCACAGACACAATTGACCATTACTTTTGAGCCTTGAATTGGACTTGTGTTACAATATGGAAGTATATGGACAAAACACTTGAACACGTGAACAGTCCATTCGAATTATATAAAGCTCTCACAGTATTTCCTGTATATAGATTTGTCTCACAGAAGCCCCCTTCAAACTGGCTGAAAAAGAAATATTTGTATACATAGTATGCAAGATTTCAAGGTTAGTCAACAAATTGGTCCCTGAAAAATTAAGTGGTTAATAGTTTGGGGATAAATGTTTTTAAATTATGACCCAAAAAACACTACACAAAAAACTTGTATTCAGGTATAGAATACCAGTCTACCCATCTCTCATGCATTTGTGTGGAATTTTTTTAAGATTTTACAAGTGCAAGTATTTGTAACCTGCATTATTTCAATGAAGCAATAAAGAGACGTATATCTGGGGAGAAAAACTGTGGGGTGGCGCATTTATAAGTTAGTTTTTTTATGTTACTTGTGATTGGCAAAATGCTACATTGTTTCCATGTAAATAAAGAACCAAAAACGCCAAAGAGAAAACTGTTGTTACTTAATTTATAATTTATCCACAAATAGCTTGTAGAGTAAACTATGCTCAGTGGCTTATTCTTTTTAATGAAATCTTGCATATTAGTTCACACTATTGAGAATATGCATTGCAATACAGGTCACTCCTTACATGAACATTTCTCAGTCCTTTTCAGAGCAAAACATGGCTCTACTAATCAGCTGAGGAATCATCAGGATAACTTTTCTTACAGTGAGCCATTTAATACACTGTAAACACTAGACATTTTCCCCCTCGCGTTTTTCTCATCATTCAGTATCCATCACAATTTTCATTTAACAAAGCAAGTTCAGGCAGGTGCATTTTTACTTTAACACAGTTACGTTCAGCAATGAAGACTGGAGACTGGCATTCACTTGGCAGACAGACTTTACAAAGTAGGAGGTTTCAGACCGTACTTCCGGGCCACTTCTGTTTGGGCATATGCTGCGTCACATAATGAATACAAATGGGCCATTTCCATCTCAGATTTGGCTAGGTTTATGGCCTTGTTGAACATGTCTATAGCCTTGTCCAGATTACCCCTGAAATAATAGGTCATTATTAGAAAGACAAGAAAAGGGAGACACTGTATAAATTTAGGCATATAGAGACAAACACATTGAAGATTATATAAACACGAAAAGTTTTGTACCCGATAACCTTGAACTTTACACAAAGCAGTGCTAAAGTTAACTTTGCCAACAGTTTGCAAATGTACTTCTATGTTTTGAGAGTTTATACGCACGCATCTGAAAAGATAGCGGGGTTCCAAACGTGCAGACAGTACAGTGGACTTATTTAACCACAAGAGTTTCTTATACAATATGTCTGCAAGACAAATTTTGCTCAGATATATGGGAAAAAACTGGGTACAGGACCTTTAACTGAAACCATTAGACAGGCTTCCCCATCTACAATGCAGTTATTAGCACATTGAGTTGGCATGGATTTTATTTACACCTGGGGCCCTTCTTCACAACATGCTCCATTTAAACAGGCTTAGGACTGATGCAAACAATTCAATGGCTTATGGCCCATTTCTGGTCATAAAGATTAATACAAGGACACATTTCCATATACTGAACATATATCACTAGTTTTACTTTATATTGAATGACTAAATAAAACAATTTTAGCACTTTATCATATTCAAACCGATTCATGAGTGCCTTTATTACCAATGATAATGACAAAAGGTATTCTCACCTTTGTACTTCAATAGTTCCCATGGTTTCATAGGCAAAATCACATTTGTTGTCAATTTCAATGGCCTTACTGATGAGGTCTAGGCCTAAATCCAGGTCCTGTTTCCACTGAAGCTGTAATAATCTACATTCAAACAAACAATTATTGACTGACTGTATCTAATCAGTACAAATGTATGTACATACCCTTTGTGGACATATGTGGTAGCATTATCAGGTTCAAGCTCAATACATTTGTCATACATCTCATCAGCTTTCCCAAACTGCTGCTGATCAGTCAAAGCCTATGTGAAAAATAAGTCTTAGTTCCAATACAAAAAAAAACCAAAACATTTAAATCTTCAACTTGACTAAAATTCAGTTACACCATTCTTTGTGTTTCAGTGTACACTTGGCATCAGTTTAAATCAAGATAATGATTAATGAAGGATTGTAACTTATTGCCACTCATCCCAGTACATAGTGTAAGTGTAAAGCACAATAGAAAGAGGATGGAGCAACAGCACACATTTCTGCAGAATCCGCAATCGAAGCACTAAACAGTTATATATCTGAGGTAAAAAGTTATATATTTTGTTTTAAATGATAAGAGAATGTTTGAGATGTCTTCCGCATTTGAGAGACACATGCTACAAACTAGCGGCCGTAATTTGCACATCAAAAATCAACTATTGTTTGATGTTCTTTATGGTCTGGTTTCAGACCCTTCTGCATTTGAACAGAAAGTACAAGGGACTGGCATGTCAGGCAAGTGCACTGTATTTTCTAGACAATAAAAAACAGCTCTGAAGCCCAATATTCTACACGATTTAGCGCTTACCTGAGCATATAAAGCGTATCCTTCAGCACATTTTGGAAATCTTTTGATGACGTCCTCAAAGCCGTCCATGGCTGTCTGTACTTGTGCTGGGTTATTTCCAGTATAAGCTTGTCTATACTGAAAAGCACATGACAAATTAGAACTTTCCTCAGTACATTCAGTGCAAAAAGGACAAAACATGTCAACTTTCATTACTAATATTTACCAAAGGTGAAAAAAAATGTGTAGAGAACATTGAATGTATTGAAGTCAACATAAAAATAAGAAAATGTTTATTTCTTACAAGAGCAAAACATTTTTGTGCTTGTGCCAGTGCAGAGTCAGGTCTAAGAAGAATACACTCATCAAAGTCTCCAACAGCTTCATCCACCTGGTCCAGTAAGATCTTCAACTACAGGAAAACCCAGCAATACTTTTCAGTGCAAGAGGACCAAAACTAAATAAAAAATTAAATCAGGTTATCAGTTACCTGCCCCCTGTGGTGATAGACGTCTGGGTTTCGTGTATCAATCTCGGCGGCCATGTTGAAGTCTTGTGTGGAGAGAAGAGGCTGCTGCTGCTGCATGTACATACTCCCTCGTTTGATTAAAGCGTTGGCTCTTAACTGAAGTCACAACAAATGATTATAACTAACTAATTATTGTTTATGTTCATTTATTAGTTCACTACTTATTGTAGCCATCATAGATCCATCAAAAACACATTCCTCTTAAAGCTTAAGGTAGTAAAGCTTAAGGTAGGAACAGGAGGTTCAAATCTGGATTTCCCCCATTAGCTTAAAAAAAAGAAAAAGAAAAAAAGGGTGATGAGTACTGCTGGCTCACCTTGACATTGGCCTCATTCATGTTGATTACACGGTCTAGATCAGGCTGAGCAGCTGTAGCATTCCCAATCAGGAGGTAAAAAGTTGCACGCAGCAACAAGGCCTCAGCTGTGTACCGCCCCTCTGAGTCAATCTCCTTTGTGCATTCACTGATGATTTTATCATAGTTCTCCTCTTCCATGTACTGTTTTGCTTTCAGGTAGCCCGAGCTGAAAGGACACACCGACAAGTTAAATAGAATTACTTATTTGAGAAATATTCACAGGAATTGATAGAAATGCAGAGCTTTTCCAACTCGGCCATTAGTGGACAATTGGCTCCAATTTCTGATCCAAACAAAAATGGGACTTCTACAGTAAAATATGGTTAGTCTCACCTGTCAGAAACCTCAGCTGCCTCGCCTTCTTTGTCCTTGTCTTCATCTTTTTTCTCTCCCTTTTGTAGAGGCTGTGAGATGATGTCATCCGTAAAAGAACTAAAGTAAGACTTGATAAACTGAGGAGAAGGCATCATGGGTTCCCGATTCTGCACCAGAAAGATGCACAATTGTCAGTCAACAACTTCACTTTTGTTTTTCTAAGCTAACAGACAATATGTTAAACTTTGCACCACTTTTAATTTTATGTGGATGGACCCAGTAATCACAGATATATAAACCATAACAAAGTATAACTCTTGGCAATAATTATACTATATAATTTTGACCTACACTCCTACGGGCCGTTTAAAACACTGTGCTGTGACAAGATCCACACAGAAGACTATACCAAAAGGAATGCTACCTTGTATTTTTCTTTGGCCTTCTCTTTGCCCAGTTGTTTGAGGACTTTGTCTGCCAGGAGCATGCTCTGTTGGTTTTGGAAAGCCTCAAGAATACAGACCGCTGTGACATCTGAAATGTGACAAATTAACAATCTTATCTGACAAAAATAGTGAGTTTAGCATCATAACAGTAATATTCTAGAAATCACAATGTGCATTGTTATAAACCACGTGATATGTGCTACAAATAATTCAGGGAATTGATCATTTTGACTAAGCACAAAATGAACATAATAATATTATAAAAAGTGGCCGTCAGAGAGTGAAATCAAGAGCAGGAACAATATGATAAGACGATTGATTTTTTTTGTGGCATATCATGAATAAAACAAAGGTAGTTAAATATTATATCAATAAAATAAAACTACACGTCATAAATAAAATAAACACTTGCCTTCAAGACACTCTTTCTTGTTATCCAGTTTCTCCAGAGCTTTGGCCCTCCTGAACAAGGCTTTGATATAGCGTGGATTCAACTCAACCGCTTTAGAACAGTCCTGGACAACCTCTGTCCATTTGCTCTAAAAGGAAAGAAAGGAAATCTACTTGAAGATGGACTAATGACACTGTATTGGACATATGGTATACATGACATTTTTATAAGCACAATTGAAGCTTAAGATATTAAAACCATTTAAGCCTTACAACATGACATAAGAAACAAACTTAAAGCCAAAATTAGATTAGAGCAAATGTTAATTTCAATAAGTGGAACGATTTAGCTAACTCTAGGTGAACCTCCCCCATGTGTCTCTGGCTCTTGAACAACTCTTCTGATAATTAATTCTTTCTTTGGCAGAGAGAACATGGTTATGGTAATTTCTATGTACAGGTTTCCGTTTTCTGTTTATAAGTGTAATTTTGGAAATATGGATATTATGATAAAATTGTGATTTATGGTTAAATACAGACATGGCCACTGTATCAAATATAATTCTGTACACTGATGTTGTAAATAATACAAATAATTATTTCTAAAATTAGGAACAGAGTGGAAATAAGAGTATGTGGTAGAGTATCCATCCTAGCCCTAATTGCCACGAACGATGAAAAGCTATTGGCTCTTCTTATCTATATTGTTTTGGTCGGGTTTTTGGTTGTTGGGAAAAGTGTTTGTTCAATTTTAGATCCTCTACTTTGGTTTTTGGATTAGAAGAAATCTGTAACGTTTTTTCAGTCCCCTGTGATATCTTTTCAATTTTTTTTAAATCATAAGCAGCCATATTTGTTGTGATATGGACAGACCATGTGTGTCCCTGATTGATTAATCCAAATTTCAACACATCTAACTGAACTCCAACTGTGAGATCCACCATCACTCTGAAAAGTCATTCAGAGTTGAGCTCCTGTCTTTTCCACACAATATTTTTATTTTATTTTTTTAAACCACAACCTTCAAATGGTTTGTTCATCCTCAAAGTTTTTTTTTTTTTTCAAATTCTTAACTAGAGTGTGTCCTCACTTTTTCAGCTCAGATCTTAACTTCACAGCAAACATCTCCACAGCTATCTTCCTGATTTGGAGCAGTGTTCTTGTTGAACTCTATCAGGGGACTACGGTACTTCTTTTTGAGCTCACCGCAAAGCAAGTTGGCCTGATTCTTTGCATCCGTCTTTTGACTTCAGATCTCTAGATGAAATCTTTGAGCTTGTTATTGTAGAAAATTGCTTTGTTGTTTGTTGTGACCCTTATTCTTTAGATTTCACACTGGACTCAAGGTTGAGGCTAGTAGTATTAGCATTTTAACATGGAGTTACTTGTCTAGCAAAGCTTTTATATTTTTACAGTCTATCTGTTGCGCTTTCTGCTAGACTATGCAACCAACATTTCACACAGAATTCCTTTGTCAACTAAACAAACTCTGAAATTGTAGCAGTGGTCCATGCTCACAGGCCCTCGCTGAAGCATGACTCTACAGCTTTGCCAAACTACCAATGTTTGGAGGAGAGTGCACCAAATAACTTCACTTCCATGACACTGTTGGTGGTCAATCACCGTTTCAGATCCAACTCCACACTCACCCTTGCATTCCCCACAATCTATCGGCCATTGCCCACTTTAGATGCATTTTTTTTTATTTTGCTTGTGGGCAGAGTGAGGCTCTGCCACAGGCATTTACAGACCCTTTAATAGAAATTCAGTGAAATATAAAATCAAGGATTACATGCACTCATGTACACAGACACAAAGTAAAAAAAACACACACACACAAATGGAGCTGAAAATCCTATCTGACTTAATATAATGCATACAATTGTGAGTGCTTAAAGAGGTGCCCCACTCACCAGCTGTTCATAGGCTGCGGCTCTGTTTTGGTAAAATGTGGACAGGTCACTCTTCTCTTCTGTTGGACAGAGGCTAATGGCTTCTGTGTAGCACTGGATGGCGTTCTCATACTTTCCAGCTTTGAAGTATTTATTGCCCTTGTTTTTTGCTGCCTGGGCTTTATCCAATGGGCTCTGTGCATACAGATATCATTAATAAACAGCAATAGTAAAACACCAATGTCTAGTTTATTGCCACATAACTAAACTTGATTTCAGTACTAAGGAAAAGCCTCATCTATTTCAATATCAGTATCAATAAACATACACTCTTGTTTTAAACTATAGAATGTAATAGTAAACCTAGGAGTGAAGACGTTTCACTGCTCATCCAAACCGCTTCTTCAGTTCTGGGAAGTGGATGAGCAGTGAAACATGTCCGGTTGACAGATTTAACTTTGACTTTTAGTATGGATCAGACCTGGATGACTAAGGGATTGCACTTATATATAATGTAATTTGAACACAAAATAAAATATTATTTATATGAAATGTCCATTTGGTATACTTGATCTGACATATAAAGACAATTCTAAAGCTTTCCCAAAAAGGTCAAAATTGTGTCCTGAGAGAAATAGAAAAAGCTTTCCTGTATGTCCTTCCAGAAATGTATAGTTTGTTTAGAAACGGGCAATAAATCAAGACTGCATGTTGAACTGAAAGAGAAACTCTGGCGGTTCATTTGTGTCTTTCGATTGACATATTTAAGACTACTGCGTTATATAAAAATGCATTAGAATACTTTAATAGAGCTCTAAAATTACCTGCCTCTCTGACACGCCTCTTTTGGTTTACCTGCATGGCCCTTAACTCACAACTTGCTAGCACGTGTAAAGACTTAAATATACGCACAAAGAGAATATGCAAATATTTACAATATACATCACCACTATCTTTAAAGCACAGTAACATTAGCTAATCCAGGAGCATAGACCGGTGGCTAATGGCCTCGCACTTGTACAACAGTCAGTGACTAACAGCGGTGTGTCCTTGAGTTCAACACATGGACGTCTAACTGGCGTGTTTTAATTAATCCTCCACTCACACACGTGTCACTGCGTATAACATTACGCATAAATGCGCGGGTGAACGTGGTGTCTGGAGCAGTCTATTACCAGGTTTTCGTGCTCTTGGTTGGCTTTTGCTGCGCCGTCTTGGCCCTGCACGGGACTAGCACTGCCTTCTGGAGTCTTCCGCTCTCCGCTACCTTTGCCCCGTTTCTCCTTCGCCCTGCTGCGGTTCCATAGATACACGGCTCCCACACCCAAGACTATGGGAGTCCCGACTAACAAGGCCAGCTGCCAGCGGGGCAGGCCCGTCCCGGACTGTGGCTCGACTGGCTTTGAAGCAGCCATGGTAAACTGGAGAGAAGCGATAGCAAAAGCAACCCCTGGCAGCGTGCGTGCGTACGTACGTACGTACGCCGCGTCTTCTTCTACTGCTCTGAGACGTCACAGCAGCAAGGAATCATGGGATACTCGCAAACTAATTGGAGGCCACAAGTTGGCTTGGCTTAGTGCTTGGCACATATTGTAGTTTCATGATCTATTGAATCATTTTCAGGACATGAAAGATATCTGTGTAATCCCTCAGTCGTCCAGGTATGATCCACAGTAAATGAAAAATTCAATTCTGTCAATTTGACAAAACGTTTTAGAGAGAAAGCGTTTACCGACTCAGTTTCTGTTTGTTTTTCTTTTTGTACAGTTGACAGAATAGAATTTTTCGTTTACTATATATGGAAAGATAATTTTGTGTATTATTAAGCCACACTGACATAATGATAGTTATATGAAAAATCTTTCCTTCCACATTTCAAGTTATCAAGCCCTCAAAAACAAATATTAAATGTACTCTAGTTGATTTACAGCACATATATAGTCTATGATTAACCGCAGGGAATGGCATTGAGTTTAGTAACCTTTCTAGCAAACACAAGAGGGCGACTAACACCTAGGGACCATGGTAAGTCTCATCTCACAGTCAGTGCAGTGTACTGTAAATGAGATGAGCATCAGAACAGAATTCTGCCCTCAAGTGGACACACTGAGCCAGTGTCACTGTTTTTCTGTTGTCTGTGGTTGGATTCTATGGTCTGCCCTAAAACTGCCAACACAGTCCATTTTTCAAATTCTAATTTTAGCTGGTTTGAAGACAGTCGTCCTGGTAAATCTATTAACCAAGTATTTTCCTGTGAATTGTTAGAAGCAGACTGCACTTTTTTTATTTAAAAATAAGTACATTGACCTATCTATTTTTTGTTCTGATAACATGTTTTGTAGATCAGCTGTCATATTATATTATATTATATTATATTATATTATATTATATTATATTATATTATATTATATTATATTATATTATATTATATTATATTATATTATATTATATTATATTATATTATATTATATTATATTTATATATTATTATTTATTAACAACCTGTAAATGTTGTTGAACAATAGGCCTGTTTATTTATTTATCTTTATTTATACAGGGAGAGAGCATTCAGACTCTTCCATTCATGGGTGCCCTTTTCAAATACAGAAAAACACAAAGAAAAAAACAAACAAAACAAATAAGCATATAAGTCCATTAAAAACATTAAAAACAGGTGCAGGTGTGAGTATAAATGTTTGTCATCATTTGTGGTACTAAAGTATCAAGTTTTGCATGTTCTTTTGGGGAAGCTAAAGGTTTTTTCCCATTTCAGTTCTGGTGCATTCACTTTTTAGCCTTATACAATCATGAGATCTTGTTATAAGTTCCAGGATCAATGTTCAACAAGCAAGTAAGTCTGTAAGTATGTCTACAGGTACCAGTGTTTGTGGGTGCTTCCCTTACTAAATGGGTCATTGTGTAGCTAAATTTGGCCTGAGCAGCTATCTGTGGCTTATTGTGAGAGCTTCTGTTGATTCAAGCTATTCTTAAACTACCACTCTTCTGTTTCTTGTAAAAACAGGCACACTATATTTAGCCCTGGAGAATTGATTTTGGGACCAACAATTGATATTTTGGTGACTTGTGATGCATGGGTGTATGTTTATATGTTGGTGGCATTTTCTTAAAGTGGTGATAAACATTTAAGCAAAGTTATTCGCTGATAACATCAAATCAAATAAATCCAACACATAAGGCAAAATTGTAACTCCCATCAATCTGTACAGTGTATACTCAAAGGGGGCAGTAATAGTATTAAAATAAAGGTAGTAATATAAAAAAAAAATGTAATATTTTTATTTTGGCACATATTTTCACTTCATTAATTTTACCTGTACTTGTTTTTAATCTCTTCACTGCAATTTCTGTTTTACTTGTAAGATGTAATTATTTATTTCAGTATATTATTTGATGTTTGCATATCTACCATTTCTGCTTTAAAAGTATAAATCACACCTTAACACTAAGTTACTCAGTACTAGAATTTAAAATGTGTTACATTTTAGTGTCCGTGTGTTTTGTTTTCTCTTGTGAGTGGACCTGATGTCAACTTTAGAAAAACACAGCTTACCCTAATCTTCTTGTGGGTCATTATCCTCAGTTACCTCACACACCAGCACAAGCGTCTCACAACACAGGTCCTACTGAGGATCCTACTCGCACTGTTTGAAATTAAACTCAAAATCTTTCTAATCTGACAAATTCAATTCAAATGCAATATGGCATTTAGTACAGTCACAGCAAAAGTAAGTAATCGTTTCTGAGTGTGAACTTTCATAAAATGTGACTTGTGAGAGCTATGAATAGACTAAATGGACCTGATCTTGCAATGGTTCTTTAAAAAGTTTGTAGAGCTGCAGCCCTTTTACAGAACAACCTGCACTAGGAGCTCGAGTCTCATTCTCTCTCACATATGTTGCAATGCTGTCTTGTCTATCTCTAGGGGTCAAAAATATAATATAATATAACATAATATGTGAATTTATGTCTGTAACATATAATAAGTGTAATTATAAGAATAATTACATACACTAAAATAAATTCTTTGTATTTGTCCATGCAGGGTTTTAATTGTTAGAAGTTTAGAACATGATCAATTGCTTTCTTTTAATATCACTCAATTCATGTTTTAGTATATCATATTTAACTGTGGCATGTTTTATTAACAATGTACACACCAGTTTCTGCAAACAGATTGTATCTGAATTGTGCATCATAAAAATCCCCCCTAACCACTATTCCCATTACCATCTGATAAATAGGAGGTGTTTTGCTCTGTGTGTCTAACACCAGCCTTGGGCCCACAGCGGCACACAGGGCACTCCATAATTATTGACAGCTTTGATGAACCCAGCGAGTGGAAAGTATGGAGTTTTCTGTTGTGTTCCCTCAGGCTCACTAATGTAATGGAAAGATAAAAAAACAACAAAAAAAACAGTCACATTAGCTCCTGCAGTGGATCTCAAAGTTTTTGATGTTCAAGTAACATTATTATTAAGCTAAAATATTTATAAATCTGAATGCAATTAGGTCCAAAATGTATTTTAAAAAAAGACCGAAAAAGAAAAATGCACTGCAAAACTGTGACTAATGTTATTCTTAATTAGAATCAAATGTCTCACATAGAACAATAACTATATTATGTGTTTTATAGTTTGGAGTAGTTTGCAGTAATGCTGCCTGTGCAGTTAACATGACCAGAATTATGGTCAGGAGTCTCAGGACTAAACCAGGACTGAGTACAGCACAGGACTGAATCTGGAGATGACTCAGAGTTTTCTAACTTTCACAGATGTAATAACTGGCTATAAATTAAACAAAATTGTGACTTCAAGTCCAACAGCTTCCTATGTACCACTAACATGATCCATGGCCTCAGTAGTACTTATCCTACATTGTGAGAAACTGTACTATAGAGCTATCCCTCCCTGACTCCCCGCCTCCAGGTTTATTCCCATCACTAACCACTATTTTTACTTTCCCCTAGCAGCGTTGTTAACTAGATTATAAAGGATCTGCTCATGTAAGGACTTGAAAAAGCTTTAACCAGGTATTCTTAGGCATCAGTCTAAGAATAATGCAACTAGAGCAATAGGATCTAATTGAACTAAGTTACCTCTTGACTTGTGTATAGTAGTAGTAGAAGCAGCTGCACCAACAGACAGAAGCTTAGTAGGTCAACCCTTCCCTCTCACTCTGCTAGGCAGCAAAAGGCAAGGCTTTTTTATCACTTGTTACCAGGAGTTTGAGGTTGCCGCTGCAATGTCTCTGAGGCTGCTTCCCGCTATCACCATGGATAATGACGAAGATGATGATGGAAATTTCACCAAATGGATGAGTAGTTACTGGGGTCATGGAACAGAAAGTGGTCATTCCAGAGACCGAAAGAGGAGCTTCAGACGACCAGCAAGATCACAAATAGACAGACGTGGGTCACTACCCACTGTGGTAAGATGCAACCACATTTATGAATGCGCAAAATGTAATTGGCATATTCTTTTCTTTTGTACATTTTAATTAAATTATAGTGTTGTATTATTTTCTTCTGCATGCTTCTTAGTATTAGACTTGGTGTAAGATCATTTTTTGTAATTTAATCTGTATTATTATTATTATTGTACATTTACATGTTATGATATTTATTCTGATATAGGCTATTTGAAATATAACCTGGAGATGTAACAGCTAAGAATGAATGAGGAAATTCTGTTAGTTAAATACTGCTTGCTTGTATAAAATACATTTCAGCAATACAAGGATTCATGCACCTGAGTCTGCAGATACTAAAGGGGCTGATTTGTTTACTGTATATATTTGAAATGTTAATAGGAAAAAATATATATATATAACTAATAGCAAATACAAGTAGACACATAAAATCCAAACACAAATATACATATTTGAATTCCACTGATCTGAAAACGTAATTGAATTTTACCTATTTGCTTTATGTGCATCAGTACATTTGAACACTGCATTTGCAATTGCTATAAATCCACAACACAACTGGAATACAGCAACAGATGTGTAAATAGTATCTAGAATTAGCCGACATTTATCATCTTTAACTGAGTATTCTTGATGATAAATTGAAATGATCATGCGCATGCCATAGTGGAGCCATAAATAGATATTATGCACCAGCACAGAAAAGCCCACTGGCACGGACACTGTTGGAAGCTGTAATTTAGGACGTCAATCTGTACCACATCAATAATGTCTGCCGTGCAACACACTCACACATGCATACAATAACACACAGGCAAATGGACCTGTACACGGCACTTGGTTTCGTACAGTGGGAATTAGCTTATAACAGTATGATTCTGAATGACTCATGTCTGAACAGCTGTAATGGTTTGCTGAATACCAGAGACCATAAACAAGTGGAAAAAGTTCTAGTTTAAACATTCACACAAACTTTTGTCTATTTATGGTGAACCCAAAGGCCAAGAATAACATTTTTAGAGCATTTTCAAACAATCTGAAACACAATTTAAGGCTAGTAGTTGCATTTTGATGTTGGACAATTGCATAATATTCTGGTTATATTTTATGTTTAAAGGAGCAAATTGCCTACATTTCTCAAATCATGGTCAGACATGGTCTTTTAGGTTCATTTTCAGAGATACAATAGAGCAGTGGTTCTTAACCTTGTTGGAGGTACTGAACCCCACCAGTTTCATATGCACATTCACCGAACCCTTCTTTATTGAAACATAAAATATTATATTTTTCAAATTCAAGACACATGTATGTTTTACTGGTGCACAAAATGAACCGTGCATTAACATCACTGTGTTCAAAGAATAAAACCAATACAATGCATGAACTCACAACAAATTACATACATACCTTTTCACAAAGACATGGCCTTTTTAATACTACCACACTGAAATTA
This sequence comes from Periophthalmus magnuspinnatus, assembly GCF_009829125.3. Classification (NCBI taxonomy): domain Eukaryota; kingdom Metazoa; phylum Chordata; class Actinopteri; order Gobiiformes; family Gobiidae; genus Periophthalmus; species Periophthalmus magnuspinnatus. The sequence continues at coordinate 1,554,047 of NC_047129.1, forward strand.
TTTTTAACCTTATGTTTTCCAATAATGAACTTATTGTATTTATGCTATTTATTATTTTTAACATTTTAACACACACCATCACCTAATTTCCATCAGGCTAGAATAATAATGAATATTTACTGCAAATCAGTGTGACATCTGCTGTTGCCTTTGAGAGACCAGTTCAGAAATGCTTCACCTTGGCCACTCTCATGTCATTTTCACAGCAAAGTCTGTTCCTTTTCTTCGTTTTTATGTCGTTTAATGTTTTTATGCCGTTTGAACGTCTCATTTAAGTCGGGCGGGTACTTCGATAGGCACATCGAAGGGTGCATTTGTTGAATTGGGACCGGGCCAGCATCTGGAGACGCTCGCAGTCCGCCAATCATATGAGTCTGGTGCGTGTCTTGACCTCTGCCGAACCCCTAGGGTTCGATCGAACCCAGGTTAAGAACCACTGCAATAGAGTAATGGTTTTAAAGCAATTGACTATACTAATATTTGTTTTAGTATTTCCGAAGTATATGATAAATACAAGAGCTTTTATGCACATTATTGTCCTCAGAATGTCACTAAAATAGCATAGGCCTTTAGTTTGTATGATTATACAGTGTGCATATGCAGTTTTTAAATTATATTACTAGTAAAATGTCTTTAATTAATAGTAAAACAAATAACTAACATGACAATGATTTAATAATCATTATTTTGCATCTCATCTGCATCATGTTTAATAACCATGAAGAAATGATTTGTGCCCAAAAGTAGAGGGCACACATAATAGCACAGACTTCAGACTGGCCTTTTTATGCACTGAAGCAGCTCAAATAAAATTGTGTCCAAAATTTGATCAATAATGCCACTAGCTGCAACTATCATTGCATGAATCACAGTGCACCTTAACATTTGAGAGAAGGCTGAAATAATAACTAAAATAATAATACAGGAATGTATTTCAAAACCTGTTTGTAAAGAGGAATACATCATCTTAAGGTTTATAAAGTTAGAAAAGTTAGTTCTCAGAAGAGGAAATACATTCTAAGTGTGACATTTGCATTTTGTGGATTGGTAATTAAATGCTAAATGATTTCACTTTAGTTAGTGTAGCCGTCTCACAAGCTGCAGCTGAGGTCACTTGGCACTGCGCATAGCGAGCTCCAGAAAAACAATTCTATAACTTTTCTCCACTGGAACCAATTTAAATATGAAATAATCATGGACTTTATGTAGGTGTGATTCAAGGTTTTTGGCCCATGCTTTGTCTCCTTTAGTGCCTTAATCATTTACATTTATATCCTATATCCTTATAAATGTAAAGCTTTATTTCGATATATTAATGCAAAAAGATAACACGCAGCTCTCTTTAATGTTTGTGGAAAAAAGGCTGTGGGTGAGTTTGTAGTGAATTTAAATGACATATTATGGGAAAATCAAAACTGGCCCTATATATTGGCCCAAAAAATGGGGGTGAAGCATATTGGCTATCAGCAGCTCAAGCAAGTGCATCAGATATGAAAAAAACCCCCAAACATATCAGTTGATCTCTATTTACCATTTAGTTATTAGATTGATTGTTTATTTAATCTTGTTTTAGTGGTCAGTTAGTGGTTTGGTGTACAATGACTAATTGTCATAACAATAAACAACTCAAAACATTTCTGTTCTTTCTTTTAAATGGACCTCGAAGTGGTGTCCAGGAAAATGTAATGTGCTATGACTATGTTGATTTTAGGAAACCCCTGTCACTTTGAGCTGGCACGAGTGTAATTATAAATGCTGACACTAAAATGCAACAGTTGTCTCCTCTCTGTGGATTTACAGTCACAGTTAGACGCTATGAAGCTGAACAAGCTCCATGCAGCGACGATGGCCCCTAGTCCCAGTCACCTGAAAACCCGAGAGGAGTGGTTAGAAGTACGGCCTCACTCCAGGACTCGTCGCACCTCCTCTGACGATGGCCGACCCAAAACCACCATCCCGGAAGCACGTATTAGCACCATCCCTGAAATCACAGGGTCCCTGGAAAAGAGGCTTCGGACCATCTCTCTGGTGAGTGACTATTTTGGAAAAATCACAAAGCACCAACTTATTCTACACATTTTAATTTCTTTTGGGGTCTAACATTTATCATTTAATCAATGAAGCCCATCAACACACACACACACACTCTACTAACAATAACAGACGCATCAGGGCTATACAATTTTGGGACAAAAAAATTCTGACAAATTTAGCACTTAGTATTACAATTTTGCTTTGTGTATGATTTCTGAGTAATCATTCACTATTTTAAATAATGAGTGTAGCTGAAACCCCTTTGTGATGTGATACAAATTTCTGTAAACCAAATGTGAATAATTTTTATACAGAATGAGGACAACAGGTTGTGCCTGATCTGTTATGAAGACATGCGAAAGAATGGAGCAGGCACCCAGGAGCTGCACTGCACACACCGCTTCCACAAAGAGGTAAAACTCTCTCTTTGTCTGCTGCATGTCCACAGATTTTCACTCAATGCATGAGACTTATCAAACCCAACATTCCCGTACATGCATGCCATGGGCTGGTATGAAAACAAACTTTAAGCTTTACGTTACATCTGCATGAGGCCTGGGGCATTTACTGACTGTGCTGGTCTGAAGGCGTTGCGCAGGATAGATCAGTCGCGTCGGAGCAGTGAGGCGGGACACATCCACAGACAGACAGAGGAGAGGAGGAAGTCTGCAGACGGACACATCTCCAGTGAGAAGGATCCACCCCTTCACCGCCAACTGTCCCTGCGCAAACACCGCTGAGCTCAGGGTCTGGAAGAGGAGTCAGATGAATATAAGGCAACATGTGAAAAATGCACAAGGATAATGAAGGATTAATAATGGAGAAGAGTAACATGTCTGTTCATTAGAGATGCTATATTTTGGAGAGAAAAAAATAAAAAAAATGTGCAATTTTTATTTTATGGTGATTAATTATGCAGCCTTACCTTCCATAGACTAAAATTCAGACAACACAGTATGAATCAAATGCTGAGGACAATAAAGTGTACATTAATCTAAACTTTAGGTAGAATAAGTGATTTTTCTTATATAGTCATCAAATCAATAAATAACGAATACTAAACCGAGAATTAAATAATATATTTCTTGTAATTATCTAAGACTCAGTGTGCCGGGCAAATCCAGAATGACATCTATCTGTATTTTATACAGATTGATATCAGTATGATCCCCACACCCTCTGTTGCATCTCAAACCCGATCAACGTGATTGTGCAATCAGACTCATTTTTTTCAGTGTCACATGTGAAACAAAGAAGCTCATTGGTCATCCATGATTTACAAATAAAATCAAATTGATCTCGCCTCACCAAGCCCTGGTATACCCCCTGTGCTCCCAGCTGAAATAAATGAAATAAAGCTAAAATATCCTTTTTAACTGTCACTTGCAGATGTATTGTGCAGTATGTGAAGCAGAGGACAATGAATTTGTCTCCCCAGAATGAATAAATATATATTGTACAAGTACCTTTTAGATTTTAAGATTTGTTTTTGTAATATTGTGTTAAATTGTATAGCTAGCTCATTCCGTATACTTTCTTCTTGAATACACAATTGCACTTTTAATGGTGCAGTAATGTTTGAAACTGTTACCTTTTATGTCAGGAAATAAATACTTAAGTTGAATACAGTTTTCCCATGCTTTATATTTAATCAAACATAACAATTTTACATGAATCGGATGTGTTGTAATAAATATGTTGTAACTTGTGTTGTCCTCATTCAGTTGTTCCTAGTTAATTGTAAATAAGTTTATTGAAACTACCCTGTGGCAAGGTACAAAAGTTATTACTAATAGACCTCGTTGTAAACATGAAATCGTTCTTCAAATGTCCACAATAAATTAGGAGTGTAAAAATATAAGACAATTTGACCTTTTACAATATCAAATTTAAGATTCTGGGTCTATTTAAATTGTTTTGTTGCAGCAGTATGGTCAAAACAAAAGAAACTTACAACTGGATGGTTTTCATGCAGATTTGAGTGAGTTAGAAAGAAGCTTCTAACTCACTCAAAGTCACATCACAATATTGCAATAAAAATGCAATACTAAATTATTTAATAACCAGAGGTGAAGAGAGTAGCATAAAAATTTTACTCAAGTACAGAAAAGGAGTTAAGTGAACAATTTCTTGTTAAGAGGAATAAGACAGTGGTGAAAATATTAAGTATTGTAACATTAACATGATCTCTTCCAAATCAGCAGTGTTGATATATTTGTTCATAATGCACAAATGCACCATATAATTCCTATCAAGATATCATAAATATTAGGGGGAAAAAAGATTTCTGAAGCTAAGGTACGAGAGACAAAGATTACTCAAATAATAGTTCAATTGTGCTTCCAGTATTAGAAGCAAAAATGGTGGGAAAGAAACGATAGTAATGCAATTGTGTATTGTGAGGTAAATTCATTGAGGCATCATACTGTGACATTAGGTTTACATCACTTGTCTGAATATGTTTCAGTGCATGGAGCAGTGGTTGTGGAGGAAGCAGACGTGTCCCACCTGTCGCGTGTGTGTGTCTATGGCCAAACCTCTGTACTGGACCTCCTCTCGCACCTTCGTCCCATAACGCTCCTGTCCCACTGTATGCCTCACCTATGAACTCTTGACTCTCCACCTGTCACAGAAAAACCCTGCATGAATTGCCACATCACACAGTGAAGTTGATATTCACAATTTACATTATACCTGTTTCTTTATTATAGCATTTTGATTATTTTATCATTGCCCGTTTCATTTGGATATTTATCTATGCTTTAACTATTGACCCAGCCAAGATATGAATGAATTACATATTCATGTATGAAAATAAGCCAGTCATCTTGCATTTATTTCATATTTTTGCATGTTTACCCTAATAATCTGAAAAGTAGGTAAGCGGTAACTTAATAGCCATTTCAAAATGAACAACCTGTTAACTTTATTAGGATTATCATCCTCAATTCATGTAGGTATACTTGGTTATGTTTTTATGTTTAAGGTCAAATTTGTCGTATTATGCTCCTTCTTGTGGATAAAGTAGCCTATTTTCTTATTATTCTATTTCTTTATAGCCATGTTTAGAACATATTTGTTCTTCATTTGTGCCTCCTTTAATCTATTTATTAAAAATTCCAACTGTCTGACTGTGAACGATTTCTAAATCATACTTTTAGAACAATTCTGATGAGAAAAATATGCCTCGTCAGTATAAGTATGCCTCATCAGTTTAGTAGCAGCAGAGCATGGAGCTTCATGAAGTTACAAGTACAATAGGTAAAGTAGCAGTGCATGGCATTAAAGATTAACAGTACAGATTTGCATTCAGCCTCGTTCCGTTTCATCTACACGGATGGCCAGTAAAGTCAGACCCTGATGCACGTTTGCATTACAAATAACAGGCTATTACACATTAACATTATGACTAGTTATGTGCATTATGTGATTAAGGGGTGAAAGCTCTCCATTTCCCCCATTGCCCCTATATAAAGCTTCCACTACTTATCTACAACGTTTTTTTAAATTTAACCCATGGTTTTACTTTACATCCTTAGCTACGCTTTTAAGTTAACTGCGTTCAGAGTTTTATCACTTCTAAACCACAAAGTGCCACACTCTAAAGACCTGTGCAGACTCAAATCCTCTCTCCGGGTGTACGTGCTCACAGTCTTGTGGTTTGATCGCTGACTCTGGTCTGGTTTGTCTGAAATAGAGGAAAATAGCGGTCTCCTCCGTCTCCTCCTGAAGGGGGCAGAGTGCACACGTGGACACGGATGAAGGACGTGAGCTTCAGCCAATCACAACACTGTCTGGTGACGTGACTGCTTTCTCTTGACCAATGGGAGCGTTTTAGAGAAAGTCCAAGCACAGACGGAAAATTTAGAAAAAAAGAGACTTGTGAAACACATCTGGCGGAGACAGAAGAGCGACCTAGAGCGAATAGCGGATATTTTCTTAGTGTTCTATTAACTAAGCTTTTTCAGCGGAAAGGCAACTGATGTGATGAAAACCTGAAGATGCTTTGATTATCTACGCAAAGTAGATTAGACCTACTTCTAAGAACCTTCTACAAATTTTAACCTCCAACACTTTTTGGATAAGGTGAGTCTCTGGCACTTCTCAAAGTTTACTACTACTTCTGTCGCTTTTTTCTGTTCATGTGTTAGCTAAAGAATTGTTTGGGGTTATAGGCCTAATAAGTCTGATTAAATAGTTCAATAAAATTGTGCTTTATTGTTATAAATGATGCTAATCATTAAATTATCCTTAATTTAGCTTCCCTTTAAATAATGTGGCGCCTGGTCACAGTGGAGCACAAATGGTGCAATATAACTTCAATAAGGATTTAAATTGCACCATAAAAAGATTATTGTGATAAAACATATGAATTGTTGCATGGGCTCCAAAGCCATAGAGGCAATTTACCAAATGCACACACAGCCCCTCAGGTTTGATTCAGGTTCTTGTTGTGCAAACCTACATAAATGGAGACAGTTATATCTAAGGGGTTGTTTATGAAACCACAGTAGGTATAATTATTGTGTATACTTTTGACACTAGTGCCTATTTCTGTAGGTCTATCATTAAGGGCCAATACTGCATCTAGTAGAATCTGTCTGGGATTTGTGTTCAAAATGTCTTCCTACAAAGAAAACCAGTTTAGATTTCCTCTAAACATGACATTTAAGCCTATATTCTTGAAACTACTTAAAAGAACACAAACCAAATTTGCCAATAATTACTTTATAGTAATTAAAAACTGATATAATTGTATATCTGTAACTTGTGCAGACAACAAACCAGTAGCCCCTCATATTTGTTTAGACCACTCATTCCTTTTAATGTCTTTAAGGCACAACGGGATTTTACAGTGCTTGTTGATTTAAAGATGTGTGGATGTAGCCTGCTCTCAGATGTTGTTGATTTTGGGGGTTAGAGCACCTCTTTTCAGTCGCACATCAGTGGCATCAGGAAGAGATTACCATGGAGACTCTAGTGTTTTCCTTCAAATGGAGAGGGCGCACAATGATGAGCCAATTCATGTAGCTTAAAACATTTGATATTTGTTCCGTACCATGTGTCCCATTTGCAAAGTAGAGCTCCTGTTTTTTTGTTGCCGGACAGAACATTGTACTTCATCTACATGACAAAAGAGTTTAGTTATACAACACAATGTCCTGTTTTGTGCTTTAATATGAAATAAAGGGGCAGAGGCCTAGTGCACTGAAACAAATGGAACTAATTATATTGCAGTTGTTCTTACTTAAAAAGCATAGAAAAGACAAACAAAGCATTATATCACAAGAGGCAGTCTTTGAAATCTTGTTGATTATTTATCTCTTTATTGGGCCTGCACTTTGCTCTCTTAAAGACCCATTTAAATAGGAGGCGACTGATCGCTGCAAAAATCATGCGTCACTGCCACTAAACATTCATCGTTTTGGATCACAAAGATGCAAGAGAAAAACATGATACTTGCTTAGAATTGTGCTGTGTGTGATTAAACAACAAACATTTTAAACAATGAAACTTTAAACTGAAAACACAAGGCAGTTGATGCTGTCACTTTAAATACGCTTCACTTCAGCGGCATATCCCCCACCGTTTTAGGGGGTAAATGTTACACTTGCAGTATGCACGTGGCACATCAACCATCTACTTACAGAAATGTTGTATTCAGACTTAGGACTAACTCAAACTGTAGCCCAGGTTTTCACTCTAGGATTGCAACTAACTTTGACTATTTAGCAAATGGATTAATCTTTTTTTTTGATAAATTGATCAAAAATCATTAAATTGCAAATGCCTCATTCAGAATCATGAAACTTCCCTCAGCTCATGGCAGGTTTTCGAGGCTGTATAGACCAGATAATAACACAACCATTAAACGACTAATTATGACTAGGTGATTGAAAGTTGTATTTTGATTATCATAATCATTATCTAGAGATTAAACACATAACTGTGTTATGTGTTGTAATAACTGGGGGATCAAAGATGCAGATTCGGAGTAAAAGTTTAACAGAGTTTATTACAAACAAGACAATGCAAGTGCAGGTTGTTGGAGCTGGTAGTAGGAAGTAGGGTCAGAATCTGAGGTGTTCGAATTAGTCGTAGGAAGCTGGGTCAGAGGCGGAGGTGTAAGGTAGGTGGGTTCAAAAAACGTGGATCTTTTTTTTTTCTGATTTTATCAATAATGCATCCTTCAGTTTCCATATTTCAGCTTATTTGGTTGATGATGTAATTACAAAGAGTCAATGCAAAATAAAAATTTGTCTTTGTCGTTTGTTTAGTCCAGACATGGGCAAACTACAGCCCAGGGGTCGCACATGGCCCTTTGGGTTTATTAATCCTGCCTGCCAAATGTGACCAAAATTTATTAAAATAGATAAGGGTAAACCTTGTTCAAAGGTTTTTCTGCTGTGTTTATTTCACTGAAAATGTATAAATTAATTATTAATTTAATTAATGCATTTAGAAATCAATTTGTACAATGAGCCTTGCATATTCATGCTTTGCTACATGTTACAGGTCAAATCTTTAATGTTTTATATATATATATATATATATATATATATATATATATATATATATATATATATATATATATATATATATATATATATATATATATATATATATATATATATATATATATATATATATATATATATATATATATATATATAAAACATTGTGGTCCGTGTGTCAAAAAGTTTACCCACCCCTGGTCTAGTTGGTCAATCAAACAAATAATCACTGACTAAATGACTACCGAAGTAATTGCTGGTGCAGCCCTATCGTTTTGCAAGATACACATTGCATCATTTATTCCCTCCTCTGGATAGTGATAAGCTACAGTTGCTCTAGGGCAGGGTAGACTGATGAGGCTGTGCCATCGGGTCCTCCAACCACCACTAACCACTCATGTGCACACCACATTTACAGGCAAAGTTAGTGAGTGCTTAAGGGTGCAATGGCAGCATGCACTGGTGGGATCAAACTGGAGACCATTAGGTTGATGGGAGGACACTCTAACCACTGAGCCTATCCCAAAGAACCTACACCAAAAGATTTTTAGGAATTTAAGACAAAGGCAGATGTTTTAATATGTTATAATATGCTTTGAACATTTTAGGGCTATTTGCTGATCAATGGGGAGTTTTCCTGGTCATGCGCTCCCTGGGAGTTTCTTCCTGTTTTGGGGACTGTGGTGGGGGATGAAGTCCTCACTTTGGCATTTGACACGGAGGAACAAGAGCACAGGATCAACTCGCCTTCCATCCAGAGCGGCCCAAAGAAGACTGGAGATCATAGAGAGCTCTGCTATAGTATTCTGTTCTACTGTTGGTAAGATTGTAGGACAATAACTTACTGTGCATATTGTTTTTCTATTAATTGACTAAAAACTGTGCAATTAATCAAATTTCAATCAAACTGGAAATGACTAATGTGGTGATACCAGTGATGTTTAAGAATGAGTGAAATGCAGGAGACAAGACTGGTCTGTAAAAAATATATCACTATTGTTATTGTCATATTGATCTATCACAATCTTATTAAAAACAAATACAATTGCCTTTTCAATACCATCTGTCTGCTACCATCTGTAAGTTTATGTTTTTTATCAGTAGATAAAAAACATAAACTCCTCTCACCAGGCCCCCCTCCTCTCACCAGGCTCACCTGTGGTCTTTGGTCTTCTTCTGTCAGGCCAAAAATGTCACACTGTAAGATAGCAGTAATGTAGACAGCATCTAGCTGTGTTATGTGAGAATATAACTGGGCTGGGTGAGCGAGTCTAATTAAAAATGTTGGCTATAAACAAAAAAAAAGTCTAATTTCTTGATTAAAATTCAATTAATTGCACAGTCCTAAAACAAGTGATGTTCAAACTATTATTTTTGCAGGGATTTTAGTAGAGCAGTTTGCCGCGAATGGCCCAAAGCTGCAGTTGTATGACGTCTCAGAAAACCACTGGAAGGACTTGATGAACTGGCAGCACTCCACTATGTACTTGCTTTTTGGTTTGGCAGGGGCAGTGTCTCTGATTGTCCACACCACTGCAGCCGCTCCTCTCCCTTTGGATAGACTCATGCTATGCGTGGCTTTCTTTAATGAAGGTACATGTCAATTATACTCGTCAATAACATATGTTATGGTTTCAAACTTTTTACACCAAATACCACCCATGATCAAATTTGGTTTTCCGAATACCACTAGATCTAAATCCGGGCAATATACAGTGGGTACAGAAAGTAAAATTTTCACTCTTTGTTATATTGCAGCCATTTGCTGTAATCATTTAAGTTACTATATTTTCCTCAATAATGTACACACAGCACCCCGTAGTGACAGAGAAACACAAAATTGTTGAAATTTATTCAAGAATAAAAACTGAAATATCATACGGCCATAAGTGTTCAGACCCTTTGCTGTGACCCTCATATATTTAAGTATCAGAAGTATCAGAATGGACTGCATTTTTTCACACCACTATCTCTATGTTGCATATCCATCCGTATTTTTTCTTGACGCATCGAATAAGTGACTGGAAAAATTCCCGCGGCATCTTCGCTCTCATTCGTCACCTTTGAGGGACAACGGAGGCAGATTACCTTAATGACGGTAAAATATTTGAATAGCCCCATGCTTCTGCTTTGAGACACCGTTTGAATTTACATCATAGCACAATTAGTTGCAGAGTTATGGTAATGGAAAGTCCACAACGGCGCTCTATCGGTGACGATAGCATCTGCCACTATAGGATTAATTCTTAAATGGAAGACGTTTGGGACGACCAGAACCCTTCCTAGAGTTGGCCATCCCGCCAAACTGAGCAATCGGGGGAGAAGAGTCCTAGCGAGAGAGGTAAAGAAGAACCCAAAGATCACTGCGGCTGAGCTCCAGAGATGTAGCCAGGAGATGGAAGAAAGTTCTATAAAGTCAATCATCACTGTGGCCCTCCACAAGTCGGGGCTTTATGGCAGAGTGGCCCGACAGAAGCCACTCCTCAGTGCAAGACACATGAAAGTGGAGTTTGCTAAAAAAAACACCTGAAGGACTCCAAGATGGTGAGCAATAAGATTCTCTCATCTGATGAGACGAGGTAACTTTTTGGCCTTAATTTTAAGCGATATGTGTGGAGAAAACCAGGCAACAGTGAAGCATGGTGCTGGCAGCATCATGCTGTGAGAGTGTTTTTCAGCTACAGGGACAGGACGACTGATTGCAATTGTAGGAAAGATGAATGTGGCCAAGTACAGGGATATCTTGAATGAAAACCTCCAGAGTGCTCAGGACTCAGACTGGGCAAAAGGTTCACCTTCCAACAAGACAATGACCCTATGCACACAGCTAAAATAATGAAGGAGTGGCTTCAGGACAACTCCGTGACTGTTCTTGAATGGCCCAGCCAGACTTAAACCCAATTGAATATCTCTGGAGAGACCTGAAAATGGCTGTCAACCAACACTCACCATCCAACCTGACAGAACTGGAGAGGATCTGTAAGGAGGAATGGTAGAGGATCTCTAAATCCAGGTGTGAAAAACTTGTTGCATCATTCCCAAAAAGACTCATGACTGTATGAGCTCAGAAGGTCCTTCTACTAAAGACTGAGCAAAAGGTCTGAATACTTATGGACGTGTGATATTTCAGTTTTTCTTTTTTAATAATTCTGCAAAAATGTCAACAATTTTGTGTTTCTCTGTCAATACGGGATGCTGTGTGTACATTAATGAGGAAAAAGATTAACTTAAATGATTTAAGGAAATGGCTGCAATATAACAAAGAGTGAAACATTTAAGGGGGTCAGAATACTTTCTGTACCCACTGTATAATGTCAAAATTAGGAGTAAAAAATAGACTAAAATAAGACTAAACCAGGTCTAAAATGACATTAAGCAGTGGATAATATAAAGTGGAAATAATGATTAAGTCAAAGAAGGCCAAAACATTAATAGATTTGTCTCTAAATAAATCAGTTTCTCAAGCTGCAGAAGGCCCCTTGTACCACTAGATGCATGGTGCACAATTTGAGAAACACTAACATAGGGAGATCTATAATAGTAATTAGAACATAAAGTCTGTTATCAGATGTTCACAAAATTGTAAATTAAATGCAAAAATTGAAATGAATATTGACTATTATTATTGCAATTAGCAGTACATACAAAGCTGTTGCTGTTAGATTATGTTTTAACTTTTTAGTATCAAAGATACATTTTTTTTCAAATGTTTCTCTTTTGGTAGGATTTCTTTTCCTCTACCATCTACACGGCAGAGCTATGCTGGATGTCATGGTGCATCAGCTTTTGCTTTATGCCATTTTTGGACAGGCTCTAATTGCATTTCTGGAGGTTTTCCACCGAGGAAATGTCATCCTTGAACTTATGCGATCCGCTCTCACCATCCTACAAGGGAGCTGGTTCTGGCAGGTAAATTGAGAACACTTTGCTTTACTTGATTGGCAAATTGAAAAACATTGTATTTCTAGTGGTACCAGGGAATTTATTACATGTAATGTCTTGTTATAGGTTGATTTAAAGATTGATATATCACCTGGAATAGTCTCTGCTCAGTTCTGTTTTAGAACTAGTTTAATGGTGATTTGGTCATGGCTTTGTTCTCCCATCACTAAAATTAAGTCTTCTATTTTTGGCACAGATTGGATTTGTCCTGTATCCTCCCCGGGGGCCACAATGGGACCTGAAGGACCACAGCAATGTGATGTTTGTGGTCATGTGTTTCTCCTGGCACCTGATGTTTGCGCTGCTCTTTACCGGATTGGTCTATAGCATTGTTAGCTGGTAAGAGTTTAACTTTCAGCCTCATATTACTAGTTTGCAGAGGACATCACACCATTATCTATTCATGTGCTATTTTATAGATTATGTTTATGTAACATTTACATTACATTACATTGTTGAAGACCAGTTTTGGTGATATAGTGAGGACAACTTTGGTGCCACCCAGTGGACATTAATGGGAACAGATGCTATGCGTTATTGACACCCTGACCAGAAACATTGTTAAAGGAACTATTTATAAATCATAATCAGAATTTGCTATTTATGCTATAATTAGGGTTTTGGGTACATTTTGGTTCTCAAGACGCTTGTCAAATCAGAAAGTAGAATGAGCCTGACTGTCTGGGTTGAGAGTTTCAGTGCTCAAATTTAGTTGGTATATACTGTTATCACAGTAACTCTTGATGGAATTCTTCATCTTAACAAAAAAATACATAACATGATGTCACTTGGTTGTTGGTTTTTTTTAGTGTCGTTCGGGTCAGACTAAAGCGGACTCCCCCTATGGAAATGGGACTTCTAGCCAAACCCAGAGAACGAGATCCAGAGTCAGAGGATGAAGCTTTCTGATGAGATTGTTTTTGTTGAATATATTTTGAAGCTCAGTACAAAAATAGACCTTTGTGGTGTGGTACAAAAAAACAACTATTATAATTTCTTTTATTTAAGATGTGTCTCTTCCTCTGTCATCTTTCTTTGTTCAATATAATGTTACCCCCAGTGTCTGTTCATTTCATTCTTTGCATGAGGGTTACACTGCCAACTTTGAAATCATTTTATGAAGTTTGTCCAAATGTATAGTCATGTATTTTTTATTGGCCATCATGCTTTTCATTTGATATACCATGATTTTTTTTTTTCTTTTTTTATTCCTGTGTAAGACTAAAGCTGTGACAATTGATAATAATTAATCCCTGATCTGCCCATGACTTGCTTAGAGATGCTCACTGCTCTTGAGCAGTAGGATGGAACGATGCATCAAATACAGATTACAATACAGGTAAAAAAAAAAAAAGTCTACTTTGCATAAAAACAAATATGCAGCACTTTGGACTCAATAAATTTTAATGCAATACACCACCTCTTTACACGTAAATTAAAGTAATTTGAAACAGTGAAAATTTTGTTGGATAAATCAGTCATATATCATTTTTATTTTCATCATTTTTAAAAGGCATACCTGGACACTGTAAAAACATAAAAGTCCCAGGTGGCATCATAAGTTGTAGTGCATTTTAATACTTTCGTATTGGCTGACGTCCAACCACTGTCACTCCTACTTACCTCAGGGTGAATAGGAGTGGTGCTGCTTTTCCATTAATTGCGTGCCATCTTATTTCTCAAAATGAATTACTTGAATTTACAATAATCATAGCAAAGGAACACACTAAAATTAGGGTTGTCTGAAACACTGCCTATACAGTAGAAGAACTATTCAGAAAAACTCTTGAAACATGGCCATCCCATTAGAGTTTTAAGTACTTTATCTATAAAGCGGCCTATGAGTTTATAAAAAGTTTATAACATTCAGATATTATTTGTACCAAATATCATGCCTGTATCACCAACTCAACACATTCTAGTTATCCACTACAGTATATGATCCAGCCCCCAGACCATAAATTGCCTACAACTGCAATTGAAGATCCTTTTTCTCCCACTGAAGAATAGCCTGAACAAAACCAGCCCAGCAGGTTTTCACAAATGAAAAGTAAAAAACAGGATCCAAACCTTTAAGGTGCTTGAACCTGATCTTCAGGGTTTTAAAGTGAGGCAGTACTGCTGTGCACTGTTTGGCTTTCTGGCATTCGACATTTTTAAGGATCTCGGTTTACAAGTAAGACAAACTTTTCAATATGACTGATAAACTAATATAAGTATTTATTCAGGTTTCTTACATTTTATATTTTTGCACTTAAGGTCTTAAATGGGGAGTTTTGCAGGACATGTACTCCCAGGTGGGATGCTCCTGTTCTTGGGACTGTGGTGGGGGATAAAGTTCTCAATGTTTCAATTGACCCAGAAGAACAAGAACAGAAAGTGGCAACTAATTTCTAGATCCAACCAAAGAAGATTGGAAATATTTGAGGGATTCATCTTGATTGTCTTTGCATCAGTTGGTAAATGTTATTCTTTTTTTGCTCACATTTATTCACACAAATTGTAATTTTACTGCAAGAATGCTGGGCCTGTGTTGAGTTTTCATATTCTGTGTAGAGTTCTATGTTTTCTTTGATGGGTGTCGTAACGGTGCGGGTCAGGACCAAAGTATGCGGACTCAGAACAGGTTGACAGTGTTTATTTACAAGTCTGTGAATCAAAGTCTTAAATAGTTCAAATGACACACACGAGGAACCAGGAAGCAGGAGGCAGGCAGGACAGACGGAGAGCGGGTCGGGAACGGGAAGCCGGGGCTGGAGTGAAGACGGGAGCGGGGACGAGACCAGGACAGACAGGGCCGGTGTAGTCCAAGGAGCGGGACCCAGGGTAAGAAGCAGAAGGGACGCCGGAGACCAAGACAGGCAATGCGGAGTGAGATGACTGTACCGGAGCGTAGAGGCAGGAGCAGGAGCGGGCGAGGGCAGGAGTCTGGAAAGGTGGCAAAATCCAAAATGAGAACAAGCAGGTGGGTAACAGGAATGGAGAAACAGAGCTGGAACATTCACGTTTTACACGCGGACGGTCTGGCTCCGAGTGTAGTCTGCCGAGTCTTCTTATGCACCACCACAGGTGAGGGTGATTGCGCTGATGCGCTCCAGGTGTGAGCAGGAGTCAGAGACTCCGCCCAGCTCCAGACAGACAGGTGAGGGAGAGTACAGGAGGGCAGCAACAAACAGGCATCATGACAATGGGACTCCTCCAGATGCACGAATTCCCTCATCAACCTTAAACATAATATCAAATTATCCTGACAATGTGCCTAAATTCTTGTTATCATATAATTCCTAATAATAGAGACTATACTGAATACCTCGCCTATTTTGCTGTTATTTTTACAGGGGTTGTGTCCATGCAGATAGCAGGAGCAAAAGTACCATTGTATGACAACACAGAGAACCACTGGAGTGACATGATGAACTTGCAGCACTGCACCATTTTTATGTTCTTTGAATTGGCAGGAGCAATGACTCTTCTTGTTCACACCACTGAGGCTGTCCCTCTCGCTTTGGACAGACTTGTTCTTGGTCTGGCTTTCTTAAATAAAGGTATGTTTGTGGGCAGTAATTTTTGCTCTCTTGGCCTCTTTCTTCAGTGTTGTCATGTCATGTAGATTAGAGCATACTGAAAAGACATATACATATATTTTCTTTGGATACTTTGTTGTTGTTACCCATTTGAATAAATGCAAGATAAATGTTTGTAATAATGTCTTACTGTGGAACATTTATTGCATCACAACATCTCTGTGGAGACGTGTGGGTTTAGGACCCCGCACCATAAAATTAACTATAACTTGTGATATATCTTCTCTCCTTTCTTAGGTTTACTTATATCGTACCATATACATGGCCAGATGATGGTGGATGTCACGGTACATCAACTCCTGGTCTACATCATCTATGTGGATGCTCTGATCCTTTTTTTGGAAGTTTTCCACAGAGGAAACATTACTCTCGAACTGATGCGTTCCACTGTCTCTATTGTCCAAGGGTCCTGGTATTGGCAGGTACAAGAAATATTTTCCTGGTACAGCCTCGGTGAAAGGGGTTTAAGCATGATTCAGACATTTTTCAGCCCTAATTTAGTTCAGGTTTATATATCTAGGTGACTTCAGTCTCAGATAACACATTTTTGTTTAGTCCTGGTTTATGACTAAACCTTCGAGAGTTACAAGTTAATTTCACTCAATTTGATATTTCCGTTTTTGTTTTGTTTTTCCCCCCCACAGATTGGGTTTGTCCTCTGTCCTCAGGGGCCACAATGGGACTTGAGCAACCACAGCAATATGATGTTTGTGGTCATGTTCTTCTCCTGGCACCTGATGTTTGCACTGCTCTTTACTGGGTTGGTCTATTGCACTGTCAGCTGGTTAGGTCACACATATAAGCCTAAATACATCAGAAAATATGATATTTGCTATTGTGGAATGTGCTAATGTAAAAAGTGCCAGTATTACTATTCCTGTATCATGCATATAACATTTAAACAAGAACAAAAACAAAACTATAATTTATTTCTGAGAGAAGATACATCACAGTCACTTTAACCTCCGTCCATCCCAATAAACACCAGTGGACTTCACCAATGGAAATGGGACTCTTAGAAAAAATACCAAAGTCAGAGGATGAAGGTTAAGTGGTATGTGGTACAGTAGTACACAAGAACACAAACACAGAGAATAAAATCATTTTATCCCTGCACAGCCAGGTCTCTACTCCCAATGTTATTTATTTATTTATTTTTTTTATGTTGGGCTTGATGTTCTTTTGGAATTTCTTTGTAATAAAAAATATTGAAAGCAATTTTGTTGCTTTTCTTTTTCTTTTTCTTTTTTGGCTGGGTCAGGCTTTACTTTTATTTTTTAATATAGATTTTTTCATAGTAGTATGAGATAGAGGTCTTATTACTAGGCCTACCATTTAACTGATGTGCATTTGTATTTTCAGTCTACAGAGCCCCTCAAGGGTCACACAGGTGTAAGTTCTGTACACTCCAGTGCATTTGGTTGTCATCTAATATACAGGTGTATGTTTATGAATACGGCGCTACCTAGTGGGTTAAATTGGCTATGTCATCTGCTTTTACTTGCTGGGTTGTGCTGATTTGACAAAATATGAGGGACTTTTTGTACACTCTGGCCAATTCTGCTTCATCTGCAGCAGAACTTTAACTCGCCCGTAGACGTACCTTTACATGGGGTTAACATGTAAATCACTGTTCGCGTTCAGTATTCTGATTAGAGAGACCCAAACCTCCCTTTCCACACACCTCCAGCTCTTCTATGGGATCCCGAGGCTTTCCCTGGCCAGCATAGAGACAAAACGGACAAAAAGATCATCATTTTATAAACTCGTAGAGTGGAGCATCACTCTGCTGCAGTCCCCGCTGCTATGAATTATAAATCATTAGTAATCACTACTGCCACCAATGTGCAGACGATTAGTCGAACATGGCCGAGGCCTAAATATAAACTGTAATTGATTAAAACACGTACAGCACGTATTTGTGGCCAGTGCTGTTCCTGTTCAGAGTGAGACCTCGTGTCTTTGTCTCCTATCATGAGTCATTGCGTCAGGTGTGTTACCTGCGTCTCCCGCGGTGACGTTAGCGCAGACCGATTGGAGGAAAGCCACACATTTCAGTCATAAAACTGGTAAACAAAGAAAAATTAACCGAGCATCTTTTTATTTATTTCCATCATGGACAAATTAAAGTCCGTGTTAAGTGGCGAAGAGTCGCGGAGAGAGGATCGCACCATTTTGGAGGTAAAATAAAAAGCTCGCGAATGCCACCTGCATCTGACACGAGCCGCTCATCAATAAATGAAATGTTGCACGCAGACGGTAAACGAGGCCTCCTCACTGAGCTGGACCACCCGCCTCAGAGGATTCATCGTGTGTTTTATTATTGGAGTGGGATGCACTGTTTTGGTAAGTAAAAATCAACACTATTAGACTTATGCCAGTTTCCATCGCCAATCTCAACGCAACAAGGAAGACTTCAGGAGCCTGGGCGAAGGTTGCTCTACAGGTTATTCAAGCTTTGAGGAATGTTTTACGCTTTAAGCTTTGGGGAATGTTCATTTAAGGAAATTCTGGCTTTTGGTTCATGTGTAGGCTGTACAGTGACGATAATCAAAAACTTTAACAGTAGGAGTGCTGGAGTCTTTTCTAAAAGCACTGCTCCTGTTGTCCCAGCTGGAACATCTTACCATTACTTCTATTCATTTACTTTTTTATATAGGGTTATACAGTGCATGCTAAATCATAATATTTCACACGGTGTACATCAGTGCTTCCCAATGCTTCAGAAAGATGAAATTTAATTATTTGAATTTATTTCCATCCATCCATTTTCTTCCGCTTATCCTTATTTATTTTTATATCTGTAACAAATTTTTAAAGATGTTTTGGAGGATTATGGTAATAAGTAATATAGTGATAAAGGAATAATTGATAATACCTCTGTAAATAAAACAGTAGCAATGTTCTTTTCTAAATCAAACATTACAAATACTAGTAATCAGGCAGATGTTTTTGTGGCAGGAGAAAAAATACAAGTTGTGTCAGAATTCAAATATCTTGGGGTCCTAATTGATTCAAAACTACATGGTTGCACACTTTTTTGATTTGTGATTTAAATGTTAAAGTTAACTTGTCCAATTTCAGATTCATTAGGCCACATTTATCACTGCATGCTATGGTCTTTTCTCACATAACATACTGTCTTACAACATGGTCACAGGCAAACAAAACAACACTAAAACCCACTGGATTTATACAGACAATCAAGATTCTAGATAAAACCTTCAAGACGTCATCATTGCACCATTTTACAGAAGCATAAACTGTTAGGTTTGAACACTTGATGACATTCTCCCAACTTCTGTCTAATATATAAAATCATTAATGGTGTGTCATCCCCTCCACTCAATCAGTTTGTGAACATAAGAACCAGCTCTAAGAGGGAAACACGAGGGTCTGCCCGAGGAGACTGTTCCTCTGAGGACAAGTGTCTTCAGTCAGAGCCTTCTCAGTCACAGCTGCACAGGACTGGAACTCGGTCCCTCAGAACATCAGAGAAATATGAACCAGTTTTTTAAAATGTTTTTTGAACAGAATATAGGCGCTTAACACATCAAACATGTCTGCATTAACAAGACTAATGACTCCCCCTGACTAACCAAACACTTGTGTTTTCTCTTGAGTTGGATGTTGAATGGCTGTGGACTGTCTTGTTTGTGCCTGTGTTTTGTTTGTCATTTCTGAACACTTTTGTTGACAGTGTTTGTTATATCTGTTTTAAATGTTTTTTCTATAGTATATTGTAATTTTTGCTGTATAATATTTTTACTCTTGACAGGTCTGCCATCTGTCCAGGGACAACAGATGAGAAATAGCCTTTTGGCTAATTCTGGTGCATTTGCAGCAATGCTATTAATGTACACTGTCCCTGTCAAATAAACCAATAAATAAATAGATGTATTTGCCTAGTACCCGAGTTAGAAGGTATGCAGAGACAAATAAGTTTAGAAAACATTGCTGCATAGTATTTTTCCCCCCTTGATTTATACATAAATTAATAAATAAATTGCATTTGCTCTTCAGTCACAAAGTCATGCAGTCACTCATTGGTCTGAGTGGAGATTGTTAACTTCTTTATCTTTGCAGGGAGTTGGCTGTCTCTTTCTCCCCAAAATTGGAATCACTCTTTTTATTGTTTTCTACACATTTGGGAACATATGTACACTGGGAAGGTTGGTGCCACAAAAAAATGTCAAAAAATGTTTTTATAAATTTTATATATCCATATCTCATATCTTCTTGGCCTGTTTTATAAATGAATAAACATATCCCTGGGCCTAAATATATCCTTTCTGGTTTTCTAAAAGGCAATGAACAATGAGCATGTTAAAGGTGGACTATGTAACTTTTCTGGTGAAAGGTCTGCTATCTGCCTGTCATTATTGTGTTTCCTGTAATGTTTCAGTTAAAATTAAACCTCTAGATCTTGCATTTATTAAACTTAAAGTTTTTCTTTGCTCAACAAAACATATGACCTCTGCACAGATCTGCTCTGTAACTTTGCCTATGGAGACAAGCAGGTGATGCCATAAGACCTAGTGGAGATGTCATAGGTTTAATGCCATACTTTGAAACATTACTTACAAACCTAAGGCACACAGATGGTGGATGCTCTGTAGGAAGTGAAATAGTGTTCCTTTCAAAATCCTGAATACGGCCACAGAGTGCAATCTTTAAACCCCCAGAATATGTAACTTTCACTGTCTTGTTCCCGTTTTTCTTTTACAAATACTAATATTTTTCCTGTGTATATTGTATTAGCACCATGTTTCTAATGGGACCCATGAAGCAACTGAAGAGGATGTGTGATAAAACAAGAGCGCTGGCCACCACTATTATGATCGTAAGAGAATTTTGTCAATAATAAGGAAAACGCTGTCTTAATTGTTGACTAGGAAAGTTCTGGACCATAATTTATACTTTCTGTAATTGTACAACACCGTATTCTTTCATAAATAAAAAATCTAATTGGTTTATGTATTTATTTTTTACAAAGTTTTAAATAACTTGTATAAGTTCTTTTTATGTTTATTTACCCACCTTCTTGTTGCAGACTTGTCTTGTGCTGACTCTCTGCGCAGCATTTTGGGTAAGCTATCCTCAAGTTCTTCATCTATATACATCTGTGTAAAAATAATAACTTCAGTTTTAAAGCCTCCTTTAAATTTCCTCATAGGGGCATATTTGGTTATTTGATTAACAATACTTCTTTTATAGTGGAAAAACTTTGGGCTTGCGTTGCTGTTTGTCATCTTGCAGGTGTTGTCCTTTGCCTGGTAAGTTTTCTTCCTCTTATGACTCTGACAGGATTATCTCTTGATCATAGCACCCAGTAGGTGTAGTGTGTCAGCAGGAAGTGAACAATTTTTTATTTTATACTGGAGGAAAAAGAAGCCTGATGAATTTGAATGGACATAGGCCAAATTGTGATGGCTGATGTCTGGGTCGGAACAGCTCCAGAAGTTTGAGGTGTCAGTGTTATAGAAAGACGCAGTGTGTTGTAATAAATGGCATATTCACTGCATATTAGTCATTCTGTCAGACTGCATGAAAGAAAATTAAAAATTTTAATTTGTTACCAATGTAAACTTAAAATTAACTTGGTCTTCCTTTTTTAGGTACAGCCTGTCCTATATCCCTTGTGTGAGGTGAGTATTTGTAATCAATCTTCTTTTTTGCATGTTACTTTTACAGACACTTCTGATCATAATGTATATTTTCAGGGAAGCCATTTTGAAGCTGGTATCTTTCTTTATATAATGAACCAAAGCATGACATCGTGACTCATTAAGACACTTTTCTAATATTTCTGTTATGAAGTTCTTTTACTAAAACATTATCTGCTGCTACAAGTGGGTTTTTTTTTGTTTGTTTTTTTAAATAGTGTAAATATTTTAATAACAGAAAGTGCTGTTCTTTCTGTTTGAAACTTATTTTTATCTGCAAAGGTCAATTATGTCAGTGTCAAATTGATGTATTCTTAATTGCTTTAATGTTGCAACTTTGTAAATTAATGCATTTATATGATGATGAAACTTAATAAAATATTTAATAGAACACCACATTATTCATTATAGAATATATTTGTATTAATAATATTTAATATAATAGCAAGTGTTAACAATGTTGGGTTTAGTTTAACCACTTTGCTGTTGCTGTTTTGAATTAGATGCATATTTGCTGACATGAATGTACAACCAATAATAATTGAGCTGAGTGAAGAGTCCATTTAACATGTTCTTACCCTTATCCATCAAATTCATTCAGACATTAATTTCTTGGTACAAATGTAACTTTCCCTTGCATCAGATAAATGTGGAAGATAGGAAAAAGCTGCTCAAAGACAATAACATCTGTTAACGTTGCCTTGCCTCTATCAGTCCCCAAGCCAAACGCTGGCTACAATAAAGTGAAGAATATGACAGTGAGAGACATCTAGCAGCTCTTCACCCAGGCCCAGCACCGCCAACATCCAAGCCTCCTCCATCCCCCAAAGAGCATGGCGGGGAGCAAGAAGTTCCACAGAGCATTCAGTTGCAGCCACATGTACAGAAGTATGTGAAAACGAGATCACTGGAAATCCTGCTCCAAGATCTGCTTGGTGCAAGTCCACCCCAAAGGTGAACCACACAACACGAAAAGAATGTATCAATAATAGACGATCAAAGTAACCAATCATTAGCAAAGACCGAGTTTTTTGATATGTTTGTAATACAAGGCACAACCACACCCTACACACTAAAAACCTGCTCCAGTGTGACACAAGTAAGTGGCAGAAGAGCCTGTGAGTACGTTGTTCAGTCACTTAATGGAAAAATTAGCTTTCCTCTCCCCACGCTTATAGAGTGCAATGCTATCCCCAACAATAGGGACGAGACACCCACCACAGAAGCTGCCTTGCACCACCCTCATCTGAGAGCTATAGCTAGCGAGACCCACACGCTAGCATCCTGCTGTTGATTGGACGGAATCTTGTGAGAGTCCACAAGGTCAGAAAACAAATATGCGGCAAGCAGAATGAGCCATTTGCACAGACGCTTGACCTAGGCTGGGTCATCATCGGAGAAGTATGTCTGGGTAACGCTCACAAACCAAGTGAAGTAAATGCTCTCAAGACATATGTGCTGGACAATGGTCGCCCAAGCTATCTCACTCCCTGCAACAGTCCTTTATGTTGATAAAGGAGGGATTCACACTGAGCAATTCCAAAGCCATTTCCAATCCACTGCCACCTTCAAGCCTACAAGTAAAGCCTACAGTTGAGAGCTTAGGAGAGACTGTTTTCTGTCAAACCAGTGAAGCTAACCACCTTGCGCACTCAGCTAAAGACCTCATCTTTCTGAAAAAGATGGAGCAGATCTTCAAAGATGACACTAACAGTTGGGTTGCACCACTCCCATTTCGAAGCCCAAGGCGCCTTCTCCCAGACAACAGGTGCTACGCAATAAAGCGGCTTGAGTTTCTCCAACGCACGCTTGACAAGAAACCAGACATGAAGGCACACTTCACTGAGTTCATGCAGAAGATGCTTGACAACAAACATGCTGAGCTTGCACCACCTCACCCCAAAGACAAAGAGACATGGCATCTTCCCACTTTCGGCGTCTACCACCCACAGAAGCCTGGGAAAATCTGTGTGATGTTTGACTCCAGTGCTCAGTTTGATGGAGTGTTTATTTATTTTATTTATTTATAGCGGACAGTGCATGTTGACCAACAGTAACTGTTTAACATGCCAGAATTAGCCAAAAGGCTAGTTTTCATCTGTTGTCCGTTGCCATGATGTATAGATGGCTCCTTATAAAAACATTTGCAAGCGTGGTTAAAAAGTAGAAAAGCATTAAGTGTTAAGAAGTGAATCATAGCGAAGAAAAATAATGAAAACAGACAGGTTATTAAGAACAGCATGCAATTAATAACAGTAAAAGATTATGCTAAAAAAGCACAAGAAAATAAACAAAGGGGCAATAAAAGATTTGTTAAAGCAGAATTACAGAGAAGCACATGCAAAGGACAAACACTAGATGGCAGCAGCAGGAGTTTGGTGTTGACGGGTCTGATTTGTTAAAAGCCGTTTAAATTGAGACTTAAAGGAGCTGTATGTGGAGCTTTCCCTGATAATTGTAGGGATGCTTTTCCACCCTTTAGAAGCTCTGACCAAATGCTGTCTTTCTGAATGGGATCAATCAGCCTATTCTGTTAGACGGTCTCCTCTTGAGGCTCCTCTAGTGATGCAGCTTGAGCTTGATCTTAGGCTAACAAAGTCATTGAGCAGTGGAGGGGCGAGTCCATGTAAGATTTTATAAACAAAGCAAGCATCTGTGAATCTAATCAGATTCTCCCAACTTAAAAAAACACGCCACATCCATCACTGCAGCATCTTATCTAAATATAGTATTTTGTCTAGAACTTTGAGTGTCTGTTTATACAGTGATTGTAGTGGTCTGAGTGTGGTATGGTTGGCCTGGGACAAGCTCGTCAGCAGTAAGTCAGGTGTGAGAGAATCATGGCGTGCATGTAAATATTGGCTGCTTGGGTGGACATAGAATTTCGGATGAATCTGAAATTTGATAAATTGAATTTGACCCTTTTTATGGTTTGTTTAACATGTGACTTAAAATTAATATGTGAATCAATTACGATGCCAAGGTACTTACATTCTTCAACCAATTGTAGTTTTTCACCAGATACAAATATGTCAGGATTTGTGGTGGAGTTGACACTTTTAGTGAAGTACCGGTACATGCCAACTGTTTTAGACAGATTTAGTTGAAGGCAACACTGATTCAACCATTTGGTGACTTTAATCATAGCATCTGTAAGTTTGATAGCAACTTCGTTTTTGGAGGATCCTTGAACAAACAGGACTGTGTCGTCCGCATACATTTGGATGTTGACTTCAGGGCACACAGTTGGTAAGTCGTTTATGTACATACAGAACAAAAGAGGACCAAGGATTGACCCCTGCGGCACCCCAGTTGATAAGCAGAGTGGTTCAGATTGATAACTGTTGATTCGAACTGTTTGTGAGCGATGGGAAAGATATGTTTCAACCCATTTTATGGCATTATCAGAGAAGTTAAAGGACGAAAGTTTGGACAGTAATATCTTATGGTTGACAGTATAAAATGCTTTTTTTTAAATCCAAGAAAATGGCACCAACAACACTGTTATTGTCAAGTAGAGATTTAAGTTTTTCAATAAAATAACAGTTAGCTGATTCTGTTGAGTGATTTGTTCTGAATCCAGATTGTAGCGGATGAAGATAGTGAGTATTATTAAGGTGGTCCCTGATCTGTTCTGATACCCATTTCTCGAGGACTTCAGACCCATAAGCATTTTGCCAATCATGTCTATAGTTAGAAACAGATTGTGGATCCCCTGATTTAAAAATTGCGGAGACTATAGCTGATTTCCACACATTCGGGAACTCGTTTTGGTTTATGATACAGCTGTCCCTAAAGGCCCTTTCTAGCTGGCACCGAGCGTGCAGAAGATCCATTTTATTACAAAGTGAACGGACATTTGATAGAATGATGGATGGAAGGGGGGGCTTGAAGGGACGTCTCCGAATCCTACTGCGAACACCCCCACGTCTCCCCCGTTTCCTTTGTCAGATATTGCATGGTGCAGAGGAACGGTGCAGCAGGAGCTCATCGTGGGTGCAGGTGAGTAACCTGTTGCCGCCTTCAGTCAGATGTGCAGTGCTGTCACATATCAACCATGTCAGTAACAAAATGGTGATTATTACGGCCTTTCTCGGGTGGATCATCTTTTCACCTGAGTGCATCTCGACATAGAAAAAAACCCAAACACCAACAGAAACAAACAAACAAGTCAGACGGTGCTGAGGTACTGCTGTCGCAGCGGGGCATGCGCCAATCAAAACGATCACTTATTTGTTTAAGGTTTTTTCTGGCTGACTTATCTTCCCAATTAACATTAAAGTCACCCATAATAATTACTTCTTTATCATATGACACCCCGCAGACTTTTCAACATGAAGTGCAGAATGGACCCAAATTGTACATTATGTCATACAAACTCATTAGGTACCTATTTCCACATGATATGGGAATGCCCAGGTGTTTTTAACTTTTGGAGGGTGGTAAGCAACAGTCTCTCTCTTTTACTATCTTGTAATATTCCCTGCTCACCTATGGTTTTGATTCTGAATGACATATCTTTGCTTAGCTTGCGCAAAGAGCAAGAAAAGGTTTTTCTGTGTGGCCTAACAGCTGCGAAAAAAATGGTTGCAGTCAGATGGAAGCCCCCTCACTCCTTGTCTCACCGCCAATGGATACTGTCATTTATTGACATTGCTTACTTGGAATTGTCCACAGCACGCATGCATAAGCCGAAAGAGAAAACTATTAATCTTTGGATCCAAATAGTGTCTGATCTTAAATCTACATTTTTGTGATATATACAATAGGCATATTGTTTTCAAATTCTTCTAAGCCTAGAGTGAATGTGGATGTACAGATGTGCACAAATCTTTTTATTTTATTTTGTTTGTCCTGGACCTGTTATGTTATGTTGATGTTTGTTTTTGTAAAAATTAATAAACATTTGATAACAAAAAAATAAAAATAAAAATACTTCTTTATCAAAATTACAATTTGCAAGCATGGTGTGCAGTTTTTCATAAAAGTCTATATTTGCAGACGGTGGGCGGTATATTACAATTAGACTAAAATGCATTTGCGGGGATAAAATAATTTTTAACCCAACACATTCTATGTCAGTTAATAATGCTATTTCCTCACAATGAATGTCTTGTTTTATGTAAATCATTACTCCGCCTCCTTTTGATTTTACTCTGTCCCTGGTTATAAAATCTTTAGACATGACAGTCACTGCTGCCAGTGGAGAGTTTGCATTGAGCCAAGTCTCTGACAAGCAGAGGAAATCTAAATTTTACGGGATGGGGGCGTAGAAACCCCCAGTCCTATTGATAACAATACAATTTAAAAAATTAAAAATAATACCAAAATGGTGCGGGACCCTGGGTGGTGGTGGGGTGGGTAGGTGGGAGGGTTGGGGTTGTGCGTGTGTGGATCAGTGTGCGTGTGTGGATCAGTGCGTGTGTGTGTGTGTGTGTGTATATATATATATATATATATACACACACACACACCCCAATCCACACCCGCACTGATACACACACACACACACACTCCCACACACACACTGATTCAATTCAATTCATTTTATTTTTGTAACGCCCAAAATCACAACAGTTTTGTTTTAATAGCCAAGCCTATACAATTCTAAGTCTCAAAAGTGATGATTGAAAAGCATAGTAAAACATGTGGCTATATGGGTCAATGTATAAATGAGTAAGATACAATTAGCCGCAACTGTCATTGGTAACTTGACAGTAGTGAATATTTATATTGAAACACATTGTAAGAAATGGAAACAGGTTCAGTCTAAAGACACTGATGCCCTGTCCATATAAGCCAGGTGAGCCAATCAGTGATCACATTTTAGCTCATTAGAAGGCACCAGATTACATAATGCTGTAAGGTGACACTAACAACTAATTCTTGTAAAGTACAAGTTCAAACTAACTAGTTTAATGCTTAAAAATTCCTGGTAAAAAGAAAATATGGCAGGTTGAGCCCCTTCACTTTTGCCCAGTTAAACAACTGTTTTTAAAATATGTAAATGAATTTGGATTTAAATACTCTAGATTCACTCTTTTGTTTCACAACCTATGGACATCAAAATACTGCAATAATGCATATGTAAAGTAGCATATTCAAGCTTTAAACAATGCTTTTTGCTGTCAACAATGCTTTTTTTCAGGTAAGGCCTTGAGTTTCACGAAAAAATGATACATTTTTGTTGCATAAATTAATGCATAATAAATGGTGCAAATATATATAGCTGTTTTAATCCTATACTGTATTTATTTATTTTTTTGTTTTTACATTACAGCCCAATGCAACTCTTTACTTTACTTAGAAAGTATTCTAAATATTCAGAATACAGTACTCTGATTTTTACCATGTAACAGAATACATTCTAATTCAAGTATTCAGAATTGATTTGAAAAGTATTCCTCCCAACACTGGTG
Source organism: Periophthalmus magnuspinnatus (assembly GCF_009829125.3). Classification (NCBI taxonomy): domain Eukaryota; kingdom Metazoa; phylum Chordata; class Actinopteri; order Gobiiformes; family Gobiidae; genus Periophthalmus; species Periophthalmus magnuspinnatus. The sequence goes on from NC_047129.1 coordinate 1,582,207, forward strand.
TCATATATCTAAAGTAGATATCTGCCAATATTGCACAAGCTATTCACTCTGCATGTTGTAATAAATGTAACAATTTACTGAACAAAATGCATACATTTAATTTTGCAATCAAGTTATTATTAGTTTACCCCTTGTAAGATATGTATGTGATGGATTCAAAATATATATTCAAGTTATATTATGTTATCTCACTGTTCATTTTAAAGGTACTGTAATGTAATGTTCACTCTTTATTTAGTCATTACTATTAGTTATAGTCAGTTCACTACTTTATTTAGTCATTATATTCAATTATGTAAACTATGTAATCTGCACTAATGTTTGTTCTTGAGTCTTGCAGAAAATGTCTTTTGAAAGTGCAGGATCCCACGGGAAGAAGGTCACGGTGAAACCTAAACAGAAACATCATGGGAGGATGTTTTGTGACCTTCTGGAAATGCAAAACAGAATATATTTCTCTGTGAATTTCGTCATATGTTTTTACACTGCTTGCCCCCCCCCTTCAGATGTGTATGTAACTAGGGTTTCCTAACTTTAATAAAAGAGGTGAAAGACGGTCTGGGCCCCAGAGAGGGTGGTGGTTTGTAACTGGGGGTTTTTGCCTCTCCGCTCTTTCTCCTCAATATTGAGACAAAATAATCTCTCTTGTCTTCTCTTCTCTTTTGAACTCTAATATAGGTTGTGAACCTATCAGTATGCTTGGTCATACAAGCTGTAATCAATATAGTGGTCTACAACCAAACAGAAGTAAGGGTGAGCCTATAGCAATTTTGTTTTTGCATAGCATTTGTGTCTATTGTGTGTAAATAATTTCAAATATGATAATTTATGTTGATAGAGAAGACATTGTTACCAGTTTCATGTGGAATGTCTCAGTAACTGCACAAATATTAACCAAAAACATGATAAACATTCAGAATTTTGACAGTACAATAGCAATATCCTCCATATAAGTCTGTATTATAGGTTTGTTGAAAATGAAATTACTTGAACATTTGTTTAATGTCTAATTTAATTTATTCATAATGATGCATGTATTATAAAGCAGACTTGACCTTCACTGTGACCCGGAAAAATTAGGTCATCAAAAAATATATAGCCTTGTGGATGATGTTGTTTTAGTGCTAAAAATGGACAAAAACAAAGCTCTGATTGTGATGTAAGAGATAATGGATTATTACATTTGGGTCTGGGATTAAATAAATGATACTTCTTCCCACTCCCTTTTTAGGTGGAGATTTTGATCACAGTTCATTATCACAAGGTAACAAGAGCTATCTGTTGTGTGAGAGGTCACATTTGGTGAACTCCACCTGTCACCATAAACAAAACCTCATCATCAAATCCACGGGTCAGGCATGGAGGAGAGCTGGAGGAGCTGTCCACGGACCAGTGCTGCTGACCTCTGCTCCTATTTGTCTGCACCCCAGTGTGTCTTCACAATGGAAACCATATCATATAGGTCTCTAGTTTGAATCGCACCTTAGCATAGCATTATGGGAGATTCAATCGGGGCAGTAACTGAATCTGTATCTGAAGACCTACCTTGCTTGTGTGACCCCTCTCTTTCTCTTTCCCTGCTCTCTTGTATTTATTTACTTTTATTTTAGTTGCTCTTTTTTTTATTTGCTCTCTCATTTGACAATGCTTTTCATTTATTGCTAGTCACACATCTGTCTATATCATTATGTTTGTTAATGCCATTAAATGTTTCCTTTCTCTGTAAAAAAAAAAAAAAAAAAAGCTCATAAATGTAAAAAATGATTTTTAAAATTTATTTTGACATTATGAGAATATAAAGTTAATCGATAACCTATATTATTTTGGAAATAAGTTATGTAGGCTACATTACTTGCAGTTTTTATGTTTAGTCAATGAATTTGTTCAATGTGTCACTTTTCAAAAAACAAACAAACAAAAACTGTTACTTGTACTGTATACAGCGCAGTATACAGGTGTCTCAACTCACCAGCAACAGAAAGTGCAAGTGCGGACTAAATTATTATCAGTACACTTTCTAATACTTTCTAATAGGATGTGGAGATTTGGGTTTGCCCACTAACTTGTCGACTGGTGGGACACTCGTACTTCTCCTGTTTAAGTGTTTTCAGAATATAGGCTATTGTACAATTAGTATACAAGTAGTATACAAATAACGTATTATAATGTATGTTATGTTCCTATAAACAGTTTCTGTGGAGACTGTACTTTTACTTTATAATGACTTATAACTTGTGGAAATTTAGATTTGTCCACTTACTTGTCGGCAGGTGGGAAACTCCCTGCTTCTCTTGTTTGAATTGAATTTTAACTGTATATAATGTTTACATGATAAAACATTGTACTTGCTTCTTCGCACAGCATTCTTTCCACAGCATATTTGTACAAAAAAGCCTCTGTTTTTACGGTTGTTCATTGAAAGAAGGCCCTAAACTAAATGGCATTTCTGTAGGCTAGTATTTGTGGATTTGTCTCATTGGCGGAGTGTGAATGTACACTTAATGACTTCCTCTCAGTTCCATAAAAAGGGCTTTGATTGGCAGGTGGGTCACTGTATAAGCTGAGAGTCGACACATGTCGTTGTATTTGTGCACGAACTGACTGAGGACAGATAGTGCTGTTGAACTGAAGGCTCAGCCTGATGACATGTTTATTATTGAGTCTGTTTCATCATGAAATGTCTTATATATATATGCCAAGAAATGTGATCCAGACTGAGGCTGGAGTCAACAAGCAATTGTAAAGTAATATTTTTATTTATTACCATAGCTGTTGTTCACTTTTCAGAGAGATGTCTCTCAGATGGAGCAATCCATGGTATCATCCACACAGTGCAGTGAACCACCAGAGGGAGCCCTGAATGTTAGCGCATGACTCAACACAGTGAGAAGGTATTCTGAGAAATAAGACAAATAATGACATAATGAGAAATAATGCGTTTTGTAACTGAAGTTATTGCACATTTAGGATCCATATGGAGGACTATAGGACTGTCGCTGAATCCTGCCAAACTCAAATCTTGGTAGGATGTTATCAATCATATACTGCACATCATTAGTATAAGACTTTTCAGTAATACTTTATTAAGGCATAAATATGTGTAGTCATTATAAAGCATGAACAAAGCCTTGATGATTCAGGCTTAGAAACCTCTTAATTAAGGGGTTAGAGTTAAGAGTTAGGAGCATTAACTAAGTGGTTACTGGGAGGTTTTAATAAACTATTTATTCATTCTGAGTTAAGCCTTTTTTTTCAATTTTTTTCATTTTTTTCATTTAGGGAATCCATGTCCTAACTTTGAACGGTGCATTTGGTGAATTGGGACACGGCTAAAGACAGTGGAGGTAGTATGGTCCGTGTAGCTAGCTCTTGCCGAAATGGGACAGGCCTACAACACTGAGGAGTACACATTTTCGGCCGGGTATTTCAAAGAGTACTTGGAAGAGTATGCATTTGACGAATTCGGACACGGCCTGTCTGTGCACTTACGTTACGTCGATTACGTTCTGTCGCCTAGCAACCATGACGGTTGTTGACTCATGACCAAAACATGTTAAATGGACACTGAAATAATTACAGTTTTAGTTTTAATTCTTTATTATTTCATAGAGGAAGAGTCAAGGTGTTGTCGCAGGTGTTTATTTCTGTTTATATTGAAAGAAGTAAGGAATTAATCTTTCCCTTTGAATATCAATAGGCAAATATAACGGTATATGTGTTTTCTTCCCAATTGTAGCTAGTATTACATAACTTTAAGAAAATGAACATTGTTTCTCCCATAGAAGAAGACACGTGCAGTGCATGATGGGATATAGCAGTGCCCAGATGTTTATTGAAGCCCCCCCTTGAACTGACCTGTGAAATTGTTTTGACCTACTTCTGACCCTTCGATAAAAGTGAGTTGTGTGGGTGCTCCTACTCTAAAGCCCTGTTCCATCTTGAAGACCCCGGTCCATCTTGATAGTTGACCTGTAAGCCTCTCTGACCCTACGTCATACCCTAAGAAAATACTACTCCTAATGCCATGGCTGCTACTACTACTACTACTACTACTAAACAACCCTAATCCATCTTGAAGACCCAAGAGGCTCACTGCGTCGTCGTTTTCAGTTCAGTGCATAAATGCCTATTTTCTCAAAAAGTTGGGAGAAGCTCTCTGACAGTGTTTACCGCTTCGCCGCCATCTTGGCCCCTCCCAAAATGTGTTGATGAGAAGGAGAACAATTGGTAACTGCCATGAACTGTTTCAAGATGACAAAGTATGACCCCAGGATCAGGCTGCGTGATGTAATAATCCAGCTGTGCGACCTGAGGAAGGTGCGTGGTCCGTCCCAGCGGTGCTCGGCGGCGATGGACGCGTCGTTGTCCGAGTGTCCAGCGGAAGAGGATGGAGCCGTGCGGTCTCTGACTTCTCCTCCAGTGGCGGTCTGCCGGTCTGAACTGTGAGTAATACCTGACTTTTGTAAAAAAAAAAGAAAAAAAAAAGGGGGGGGGGGGTCTGTGTGGTTTCAGGGGGAGACTGTACATGTATGTTGGCATGTATGTGAATATGTGTAACTGAAATGCAATAAAAAGAGTTAAAAGGGTGAAAGGGGCGATGTGTTTTGCTTAGTGATGGATTTATTGAAATGACTAAGGTCAAAATATTAATAATCACACGTAAAATGAGGTTGACATCGAGGCGGGTGTTTATGACTGCCACACATCTTCAGGTAGATTTTGTTTATGTTGTTTGATGCATAAAAGTGAAATGTCAGATGGTTATGCTTTAAAAAGTGATGTGTGATGTGTTTGACCCCCCCGCGGTCTGAGCTCCAGGCGTGCGGAGCAACTTGGAGTGAAATGCCTTATTGTGATGTTTGGAAATGAGAATGTTTTTGCCTACCTCTGACCCGTGGTCCTGGCGTGCGAGGCAGTTAAAGTGAAGTCCGAAGTGTGGTGCTTCTTAACGGGAAGAGTGTTTTGTTCCGCGCGGTCTGAGCTCCAGTTGCATTTTAATTCCCAGTTTGCAAAATATCCTCACAAAAAGTATTCAAATGAAGTAATTCCACAATGAAATAAGCAACACTATGGTAGAAAGCCATTTGACTGTCTCTTTGTGCGCTGCCTCCGCGGCTCGTGCTGTTCTCCCTCATGCGCGCTCCCGCGTTTAAAGTGACACATGGAGTAACAGGATCAACAGCTGGACTCGGGGGGGGGGGGGGGGGGGGGGGGATAAGTAAAAGCACCTGTACTAATCTTTCTAACCAAGTAACCACTAACAAATATACTGACTCTTAGGTGTGGAGGGATCTATGGCTAAATGGTTGTTAACGTATATCACTAACCCTCTCTCTCTCTCTCTTTTTTTTTTTTTCTCCGCAGGGTGGATCCTGGATTTAAGAGGAGAACAACTGACCGCCCGCTATGGCTGACACCACCGACCAAAAAAATGAGGCTACCGCCGGGAGGCCGTGTCCCAAGCAGCGTCCCCAGGTTCAGCCCCAAGACCACAGCGGCCATAGAGAGCAGGATGGTGGGAGGAGGCGTGCGCAGGGCTCTCTTCCACGGAGCGCAGGATGGGGAGAAAAGCATCCTCCTCATGTCCACCCAGGGACGAGTGAATCCCAGCGCAAGGAAGAAGAGGAAAATTCTTCCTTCCTCGACCTGGGTGGGCCTGCGCAGCCCGTGGACCCCCACGCCCTGCGTCGTCTGTGCGAGAGACCTGCTGACCCTGAACCAGGCCATCCAGCACTTCCGCAAGGCCCACATGCCGAGGAAGATCCTGCTGCTGTGCAAGCGGTGCGGGACCGCTTGCACGAAGGTGCCCAACATCGCCGGCCACGTGGCTAAATGTGGGCGAAAGGTGGGCTCCTCGGACAGGAGCAGCGGCTGTGTGTGCAGCCGATGCCCAAAGACTTTCAATACAAAGAGAGGACTGTCACAGCACCAGCTGAGGGCCCACCTGGAGCTGTATATGGAGGGGGTGAGGCTGGAGCCAGGTCTCCCGGCGGCTGTGGACAAACCCCAGGGACAGGCAGAGGAGGAGGACGCGCTCCTGCGGGCCGAGGTCAGGCAGCTCTTCGACGTTGAAGTGGAGCCGCCTGTGGAGCCAGAGTCCCAGCTGGCTGCATTCCTGCAGAGCTGTGGCATGGAGAAGCTGCCCTCCAGGCAGCAGATTAACCAGGACGCACGGGACCTGGTCAGGACTATTAAGAAGAGGTTCGGCCTCAGGAACACCCACGCCAAGGGCCTCACTCTCCGTCGCCGTCTCCCGCCGGCAAGGGACAAGAAGGCCAGCTACGCCCGCCTTCAGCGGACCTGGAGGAAGAACAGCAGAGCGGCGGCCAAACTTGTCCTCGACGGAGAGTCGAGGCCCTGTGAGATCCCCCTGGAGCGGGTGTCCCGTTTCTACCGGGATATGTGGAAGGGCGGGGCGGAGGTGACGTCCCTGGCGGGCTTCGGGCGCCTTCCGTCGGCGGACAACGCCAGCTGGATGGTCCCGGTCACTGCCAAGGAGGTAAGATAAGGCAGATAAGATCTGGCTTGTCCCACAGTGGGGACTAATACACATAGGTGTTGGTTGAATGACCCGTGTTCAGTGTTAACAGTGTTCATTTCTACAGGTGGTGGAGACCCTGCGGCAAATGAAGGCCAGCAGCAGCCCGGGGCCCGACGGCATCCGCCGAGCCCACCTCAGCCTGGTCGACCCCGAGGGCACAGCGTTGGCGTCCATGTTTAACGCGTGGATGGCCCTCGGGGTCGACCCTACCGTCTTCCGGAGCAGCCGCACCACGCTGATCGAGAAGGCGGGGAGCCAGGACGCCGCGGACATCAAAAACTGGCGGCCGCTGACCATCAGCTCGGTCATCCTCCGCCTCTTCTCCAAGGTGGTGGCCAAAAGGCTGGCGGAGGCCTGTCCCGTGCACCCGCGGCAGAGGGGCTTCATTCGGGAGCCCGGGGCATCCGAGAACATCACCGTACTGGACGGTCTCATCCGGACCAGCAAAAAGAACAAGACCGGCCTGGCGGTGGTGTTCGTGGACCTGGCCCGGGCCTTCGACACGGTGCCCCACGGTCTCATCCGGGAGACCCTCCGGAGGAGGCAGGTGAGCCCTGTGACAGTGGACCTGATCACCAGTGCCTACACCGGGTGCAGGACGGTGATTACGTTGGCGGGGCAGACCTCCACTCCCATCGCGGTCCAGCTGGGAGTGAAGCAGGGTGACCCGCTCTCCCCCCTGCTCTTCAGCCTGGCCCTGGACCCGCTCCTGTACGCCCTGGAGGACAACGGCGTCGGCCTGGCACTGGGGCGGGACCTGGGGGTGACATCGATGGCCTACGCCGACGACCTGGTGCTCGTCAGCCGAGACCATGGGGGCATGGCAAGGAACCTTGCGATTCTGGACGCCTTCTCGGAGAGGACGGGCCTGAGGGCGAACCCTCGCAAATGCTCGGGCTTCCTCCTCTCCAAGAAGGGCAGACGCATGGTTCTGAACCAGAGTCCCCCGTGGAGGATAGCTGGAGTGCCAGTTCGTTGGCTCGGTGAGAGGGAGACGGTGCGCTACCTGGGCATCGACGTCCACCCCTGGAGAGGCATCTGCAGCTCCACGTCTGTCCTGAGCATGCTGGATGGACTGATCGGGCGAGCGTCCGGGGCCTGCCTCAAGCCATCGCAGAAGCTCCACCTGCTGTGGACCCACATCCTGCCCCTCATCCACTACCTCTGCAACTTCTCCGGCTCCAAAGCGGGCGACCTGAAGGAGGTAGACATCCGGGTGAGGCGTGCGGTGAAGAGCTGGCTGCACCTGGAGCACTTCACCACGAACGGGATCCTGCACTCAGCCTTCGCGGACGGCGGCCTCGGTCTGCCCAGGTTCGAGAAGCAGGTCCCGGTGTCCAGGTTGCGGCGGCTCCTCAGGATGATCCTCTCGTCCGACGCCGTCACCTGTGAGGTCGCCCGACTGACGGAGCTGTAGCGGCAGGTGGAGCTTCTCTACAGGACGGTGACCGGCACAGACCCTCCATAGGACCTCGTCGTCGGCATCAACCTGAGGCTCCACTCTGCCCGAGCTCTGAAGGCCCAGTCCTTCAACAAGTGGGCCGCTCAGCTCAGCCAAGGCAGAGGGGTGGCCAACTTCAAGGAAGAAAAAATCTCCAACGGTTGGTGCCGAGACCCGACTGCCGCGGGTCTCTTGGAGTCGGAGTTTATCACGGCCCTGCAGCTCCGCTCCAACACCTTCGAGACGGTGAGAAAGTATGGGTCCTCGGCAGCGGCGGCGGTCTTTTGCCACTGTCGTCTACCTGGCGCAAGTGGTGGGCAATTGTCCGGCGCTGAGGGAGAACCGCATGCGGACCCACAACGACGTGGGCCAAAGACTGGCTAACATGGCCGAGGACAACGGCTGGAAGGTGTGGAGGGAGCACAGGCTGTGTGTGGATGGGGCAGCGGGGGTCCCGGACCTTGTCCTCGAGAAGGGTGGCGTGGCCCACATAGTGGACGTGGCCATATGCTTCAAGCAGAGCCTGACCACGCTCAGTGAGGCCGCGGACAGGACGGCGGCAAAATACGCGGCCTTCCAGGGAGCGGTCAAGGCCTGGCTCGGAGTAGCAGTGACAACGGCCAGAGGGTTCCCCATGGGAGCGAGGGGAAAGTGGTACCCACCCAACGAAGTCATCCTTAGAGACCTAGGGGTGACGACCCCGGGACGACAAAAAAGTTTATGTTTTGTCAAGACGACCCTTGGCGGGACCGTAAGACTGTGCCGGGCTTTTCACAAACTGCCCCCCCCCCCAGCTGAATCAGCTGTTTCAATGACTTCTATTTAAATCACTTTGAATGAACTTTAAAAAAAATAAAAAAAATAAATATATATATATATAAGTTTTTAATTGCATGTAACTCACACAGTTAGTGTCCTATGTCCCTGCATGAATATACTTTTTTATTCAAAATGTTGATCTGAACGCATAGATATACAATTTACACAGGTCAGACTTTATATTGCTCCACAGCGCCCCCTCAAACTTTGATTTTCATGGGGCCAATGGGAGCCCGACTCGGAAAAAAGTCGACGTAAAAATCCGAAACTCACATCAAAAAATAGTACATGTCGGGACATGACAAAAATGATATTATGGCCTCTCCCTAAAATGTACAGGACGTCGGCCATATTGGATCAAACCCGGGAACGACAAAAGTGCACACCCTCGCATTCAGGACATTTTCTCGCCCAGTTTTCATCAGAAACACGTCAAATTTTGCCAAATCCCACTAAACCCATGTGTGATTAAAGATTAACAATTACATTTTGATTATGACTTTGGGTGTGGTCAGGGTGAATTTTCAACAAAATCGCAATTTTTGCAATATTTCAATAAAATATTTCTCTTTCACACATTTTTGTTCGGAAAACGCTAATACAGCGTTTATGCACATTTGTGAGCAGAACGCAATGATATGCAAATCAAGGCACTCTCTCACAAAATGGCTCTCTAGCGCCCTCTTCAAATTTCGTTTTCAAAAATTCGTAGAAGACAATCGATTTGTCGTGGACGTGTGAAAAAAATCACAAGGGCCTTATGTGTGATGGGGCATAATGTGAGAAAGTCACATGACTGTAGATGTTATGGTTTAGGAGAAAAATAATGGGTGGAAAATGCGTTTCCATTATTATTATTATTCTTTATTATTTTGCTCGCGACTTTGAATCCACTTTTGACCCCCTGAACGTTAACGAAAAGTCAATTTTATTGGACCCAAAATTCAAGGTTGGTGAAAAATTTATTATTTTGATGTTCAAAGAAATTAATGTTTCAAAATGACTCAATAGCGCCACCACAAAATTTGAAATACATTGCGGCAATGAGAGACCTTTTTCATCGTAGACAAATGAAATTTGGTGCAAACATAGAACATGTCAAGACAAGTAAAAAATTATATTATGACCCCACCCTAAACCCTACAGGAAGTCAGCCATTGTGGGCAGAACCTCATTTTTTCAAAATTTCACCTCTCACATTTGGATTTTTTGCGCTGTGGATTTTCATTTAAGAAACTTGCAAATTGGTCAAAATGAACTGGCTCATATCATAAGCCCCATACAAAACCTCACATGAGCCCCACATGAGCCCCACACAGGCACCTCATGTGGGGCTCATGTGGGGCTCATGTGAGGTTTTTGTGAGGCTCTTGTGGGGCTTATGCTCATGCTTATGCATGTACTCATGCTATGGAACATTTCTCATATTAGTACTGGCTGTGGCTCCAGTCTTTTGGTATTTGTCAAGTAAGATAGGCCTCTTTCGACAACCACTGGGGTCTGCTCTCATACAGATTAAAGTTACTGGCCGTGGACCCAGTTCCTTTGTACTGTGCCATAGATATTTGTGAACATTCACACAAAATTGACTCTCCTTCAGAGAGCTTTACATAGGTTAATTCAGCTGACCCTTAGTCTTGGGTCCAATTCATTTCTATTTGAGCTAATAGATCTCATTTCTTTATCTTTTGAGCTAATAGTTCCCATTTATTTCTCAGTATTGATATGTTCATGCGCACTCACGCTATGGAACATTTCTCATTTCAGTACTGGCCGTGGATCCAGTTCATGTCCACTTGAGACATACAACCTCATAAGTCCCATTATGTATGTATGTCTCTATATAGGTTTTTGTTGCTCTGTACTGGCAGTGGACCCAGTCACTTTCCTACTGTGATAATATTTCCAACTCATCTACATATATATGTCTCTGAAGGAGTTCTATTGTTCTGTACTGGCAGTGGATCCAGTCACTGTTATACTGTATTAGACTTTCCACACACTGTATACTGGCAGTTGACCCAGTCATAATTGTGCTGCTGCGAGAGTGACCTTCTTTTAAACTTTCCAAAATTTCTCATACACTCATGCAATGGTTGTTTTTACCATCAACTACTGGCAGTTGATCCAGTCTCATTTCATTGTGGGAGACCTCATATTGTTTATACTGAGGTAATGTGGACTCAATTTATGCTCTCAAACTGGCCGTGGACCCAGTCACGTGGTTTTATTGGGCACTCAGTGTTGCTTAGGAGACAGTTAGGACGGCTCATTTAGGACTTCACTTCACAGGTACTGGTCTTGGGTCCAGTACTAGTTGTCCTTAATTAATTTATGCACTTGTAATATTGATCTCATTCAGCTGGTACTGGCCGCGGACCCAGTCAATTTATACTGTACCGTAGTTATTAGTGAATATTAAATCGCAATTGGCTCTTCCTCAGGGAGCTTTACATAGGTTAGTACAGCTGACCTTTGACCTTGGTCAAATTCATTCCTCATTAACAGTTCCCATACATTTCTCTGTATTATTATGTTCATACGCACTCATGCTATGGAACATTTCTCATATTAGTACTGGCTGTGGCTCCAGTCCTTTCGTATTTGTCAAGTAAGACAGGCCTCTTTCGACAACCACTGGGGTCTGCTCTCATACAGATTAAAGTTACTGGCCGTGGACCCAGTTCCTTTGTACTGTGCCATAGATATTTGTGAACATTCACACAAAATTGACTCTCCTTCAGGGAGCTTTACATAGTTTAATTCAGCTGACCCTTAGTCTTGGGTCCAATTCATTTCACCTTGAGCTAATAGTTCCCATTCTTTTATCTTTTGAGCTAATATTTCCCATTTATTTTTCTGTATCATTAAGTTCATACGCACTCATGCTATGGAACATCACTCATTTCAGTACTGGCCGTGGACCCAGTTCATGTCTACATGAGACATACATCCTCATAGGTCCCGTTCTGCACATCTGTCTCTATATAGGTTTTTGTTGCTTAGTACTGGCAGTGGACCCAGTCACTTTTTCCACTGTAACAATATTTCTCATTCTATATATACTGGCCGTAGATCCAGTCTCTTTTCTTTGTGAGGAACCTCATATTGTTTATACTGAGTTAATGCGGATTCAATTTGCACTCATAAACTGGCCGTGGACCCAGTCGTATTACTTAGGAGACAGTGAGCATGGCTCTTTTAGGTTTTAGTTTCACAGGTACTGGTCTTGGATCCAGTCCGAGTTGCCATTAATTACTTTATGCACTTGTTGTAATATTGATCTCATTCAGTTGGCACTGGCTGTAGACCCAGTTCATTTGTACTGTACCATAGATATTTGTGGATAGTCACACAAAGTTGGCTGTGCCTCAGGGAGATTTACGTAAGTTAATCAAATTGATCCTTGGCCTTGGGTCCAGTTCATTTCTCTTTTTGGTTAACAGTTCCCATTCATTTCTCTGTATTACTGTGTTCATACGCACTCATGCTATGGAACATTTCTCATTTTCAGTACTGGCAGTGGACCCAGTTCATGGTTTACTGTGTTAGTTTTTCACATTATGCTTTCACCAACACACTTATGTTGTGAGCAGTCACAACTTTTGGTCTTGCCAGTGGACCCAATTCAGCTTTTATTAATCTTACCTATGTATAGGGCTGGTTATCCCCGCTCATAACCAAGCCTCAATTATCATTACGAGCTCATGTGATCATCAACATCAAGTCACATTATGAGCTCCATGTGGCTTATGTGGGGCCCGTGTGGGGCTCATGTGAGGCTCATGTAGGGTTTCGTATGGGGCTCGTGTCATGAGCCCCATACGAAACCCCACCTGAGAACTTGAGTCCCACACGAGCCCCACACGGGCCCCACACGGGCAACACAGGAGCCCCACACGGGCCCCACACGGGCCCCACACGGGCCCCACACAGGCCCCACACTGGCCTCACACGGTCCCCACATGAGCCCCACATGGGAGGCCCGTTTTGGGCTCATGTGGGGCTCATGTTTGGCCCATGTAGGGCTCGTGTGGGGCTCATGAGGGGTCCATGTGGGGTTTTGTATGTGGCTTATGTGGGGCTCATGTGGGGCTCGTGTGGGGTTTGTGTCATTAGCCCCATATGAAACCCCACATGGGCCCCACACGGGCCCCACAGGAGCCCCACACGAGCAACACAGGAGCCCCACATGGGCCCAACATGGCCCCACACGGGCCCCACACAGGCCCCACACTGGCCTCACACGGTCTCCACATGAGCCCCACATGGGAGGCCCGTTTTGGGCTCATGTGGGGCTCATGTTTGGCCCATGTAGGGCTCGTGTGGGGCTCATGAGGGGTCCATGTGGGGTTTTGTATGTGGCTTATGTGGGGCTCATGTGGGGCTCGTGTGGGGTTTGTGTCATTAGCCCCATATGAAACCCCACATGAGCCCCACACGGGCCCCACTGAACTGATTCTGTCTGCAGGGGGCCACACTTACTACCTTTTGAGCTAATAGTTCCCATTTATTTCTCAGTATTGATATGTTCATGCGCACTCACGCTATGGAACATTTCTCATTTCAGTACTGGCCGTGGATCCAGTTCATGTCCACTTGAGACATACAACCTCATAAGTCCCATTATGTATGCATGTCTCTATATAGGTTTTTGTTGCTCTGTACTGGCAGTGGACCCAGTCACTTTCCTACTGTGATAATATTTACAACTCTATATACTGGCCGCTGATCCAGTTAATTCGTATTTGTCAAGTTAGACCAGGCCTCTTTCGACCACAACTATAGTCTTCTATCATACAAATTCAAGTTACTGGCCGTGGACCCAGTAAGATCTCATTCTACATATATCTCATCTACATATATATGTCTCTGAAGGAGTTCTATTGTTCTGTACTGGCAGTGGATCCAGTCACTGTTATACTGTATTAGACTTTCCACACACTGTATACTGGCAGTTGACCCAGTCATAATTGTGCTGCTGCGAGAGTGACCTTCTTTTAAACTTTCCAAAATTTCTCATACACTCATGCAATGGTTGTTTTTACCATCAACTACTGGCAGTTGATCCAGTCTCATTTCATTGTGGGAGACCTCATATTGTTTATACTGAGGTAATGTGGACTCAATTTATGCTCTCAAACTGGCCGTGGACCCAGTCACTTGGTTTTATTGGGCACTCAGTGTTGCTTAGGAGACAGTTAGGACGGCTCATTTAGGACTTCACTTCACAGGTACTGGTCTTGGGTCCAGTACTAGTTGTCCTTAATTAATTTATGCACTTGTAATATTGATCTCATTCAGCTGGTACTGGCCGCGGACCCAGTCAATTTATACTGTACCGTAGTTATTAGTGAATATTAAATCGCAATTGGCTCTTCCTCAGGGAGCTTTACATAGGTTAGTACAGCTGACCTTTGACCTTGGTCAAATTCATTCCTCATTAACAGTTCCCATACATTTCTCTGTATTATTATGTTCATACGCACTCATGCTATGGAACATTTCTCATATTAGTACTGGCTGTGGCTCCAGTCCTTTCGTATTTGTCAAGTAAGACAGGCCTCTTTCGACAACCACTGGGGTCTGCTCTCATACAGATTAAAGTTACTGGCCGTGGACCCAGTTCCTTTGTACTGTGCCATAGATATTTGTGAACATTCACACAAAATTGACTCTCCTTCAGGGAGCTTTACATAGTTTAATTCAGCTGACCCTTAGTCTTGGGTCCAATTCATTTCGCCTTGAGCTAATAGTTCCCATTCTTTTATCTTTTGAGCTAATATTTCCCATTTATTTTTCTGTATCATTAAGTTCATACGCACTCATGCTATGGAACATCACTCATTTCAGTACTGGCCGTGGACCCAGTTCATGTCTACATGAGACATACATCCTCATAGGTCCCGTTCTGCACATCTGTCTCTATATAGGTTTTTGTTGCTTAGTACTGGCAGTGGACCCAGTCACTTTTTCCACTGTAACAATATTTCTCATTCTATATATACTGGCCGTGGATCCAGTCTCTTTTCTTTGTGAGGAACCTCATATTGTTTATACTGAGTTAATGCGGATTCAATTTGCACTCATAAACTGGCCGTGGACCCAGTCGTATTACTTAGGAGACAGTGAGCATGGCTCTTTTAGGTTTTAGTTTCACAGGTACTGGTCTTGGATCCAGTCCGAGTTGCCATTAATTACTTTATGCACTTGTTGTAATATTGATCTCATTCAGTTGGCACTGGCTGTGGACCCAGTTCATTTGTACTGTACCATAGATATTTGTGGATAGTCACACAAAGTTGGCTGTGCCTCAGGGAGATTTACGTAAGTTAATCAAATTGATCCTTGGCCTTGGGTCCAGTTCATTTCTCTTTTTGGTTAACAGTTCCCATTCATTTCTCTGTATTACTGTGTTCATACGCACTCATGCTATGGAACATTTCTCATTTTCAGTACTGGCAGTGGACCCAGTTCATGGTTTACTGTGTTAGTTTTTCACATTATGCTTTCACCAACACACTTATGTTGTGAGCAGTCACAACTTTTGGTCTTGCCAGTGGACCCAATTCAGCTTTTATTAATCTTACCTATGTATAGGGCTGGTTATCCCCGCTCATAACCAAGCCTCAATTATCATTACGAGCTCATGTGATCATCAACATCAAGTCACATTATGAGCTCCATGTGGCTTATGTGGGGCTCGTGTGGGGCTTGTGTGGGGCCCGTGTGGGGCCCGTGTGGGGCTCATGTGAGGCTCATGTAGGGTTTCGTATGGGGCTCGTGTCATGAGCCCCATACGAAACCCCACCTGAGAACATGAGTCCCACACGAGCCCCACACGGGCCCCACAGGAGCCCCACACGAGCCCCACACGGGCAACACAGGAGCCCCACATGGGCCCCACACAGGCCCCACACGGGCCCCACACGGGCCCCACACAGGCCCCACACTGGCCTCACACGGTCCCCACATGAGCCCCACATGGGAGGCCCGTTTTGGGCTCATGTGGGGCTCATGTTTGGCCAGTGGACCCAATTCAGCTTTTATTAATCTTACCTATGTATAGGGCTGGTTATCCCCGCTCATAACCAAGCCTCAATTATCATTACGAGCTCATGTGATCATCAACATCAAGTCACATTATGAGCTCCATGTGGCTTATGTGGGGCTTGTGTGGGGCTCGTGTGGGGCTTGTGTGGGGCCCGTGTGGGGCCCGTGTGGGGCTCATGTGAGGCTCATGTAGGGTTTCGTATGGGGCTCGTGTCATGAGCCCCATACGAAACCCCACCTGAGAACTTGAGTCCCACACGAGCCCCACACGGGCCCCACATGGGCCCCACACGGGCAACACAGGAGCCCCACATGGGCCCCACACGGGCCCCACACGGGCCCCACACAGGCCCCACACTGGCCTCACACGGTCCCCACATGAGCCCCACATGAGCCCCACATGGGAGGCCCGTTTTGGGCTCATGTGGGGCTCATGTTTGGCCCATGTAGGGCTCGTGTGGGGCTCATGAGGGGTCCATGTGGGGTTTTGTATGTGGCTTATGTGGGGCTCGTGTGGGGTTTGTGTCATTAGCCCCATATGAAACCCCACATGGGCCCCACACGGGCCCCACAGGAGCCCCACACGAGCAACACAGGAGCCCCACATGGGCCCAACATGGCCCCACACGGGCCCCACACAGGCCCCACACTGGCCTCACACGGTCTCCACATGAGCCCCACATGGGAGGCCCGTTTTGGGCTCATGTGGGGCTCATGTTTGGCCCATGTAGGGCTCGTGTGGGGCTCATGAGGGGTCCATGTGGGGTTTTGTATGTGGCTTATGTGGGGCTCATGTGGGGCTCGTGTGGGGTTTGTGTCATTAGCCCCATATGAAACCCCACATGAGCCCCACACGGGCCCCACTGAACTGATTCTGTCTGCAGGGGGCCACACTTACTACCTTTTGAGCTAATAGTTCCCATTTATTTCTCAGTATTGATATGTTCATGCGCACTCACGCTATGGAACATTTCTCATTTCAGTACTGGCCGTGGATCCAGTTCATGTCCACTTGAGACATACAACCTCATAAGTCCCATTATGTATGTATGTCTCTATATAGGTTTTTGTTGCTTAGTACTGGCAGTGGACCCAGTCACTTTTTCCACTGTAACAATATTTCTCATTCTATATATACTGGCCGTGGATCCAGTCTCTTTTCTTTGTGAGGAACCTCATATTGTTTATACTGAGTTAATGCGGATTCAATTTGCACTCATAAACTGGCCGTGGACCCAGTCGTATTACTTAGGAGACAGCGAGCATGGCTCTTTTAGGTTTTAGTTTCACAGGTACTGGTCTTGGATCCAGTCCGAGTTGCCATTAATTACTTTATGCACTTGTTGTAATATTGATCTCATTCAGTTGGCACTGGCTGTGGACCCAGTTCATTTGTACTGTGTTAGTTTTTCACATTATGCTTTCACCAACACACTTATGTTGTGAGCAGTCACAACTTTTGGTCTTGCCAGTGGACCCAATTCAGCTTTTATTAATCTTACCTATGTATAGGGCTGGTTATCCCCGCTCATAACCAAGCCTCAATTATCATTACGAGCTCATGTGATCATCAACATCAAGTCACATTATGAGCTCCATGTGGCTTATGTGGGGCTCGTGTGGGGCTCATGTGAGGCTCATGTAGGGTTTCGTATGGGGCTCGTGTCATGAGCCCCATACGAAACCCCACCTGAGAACATGAGTCCCACACGAGCCCCACTCGAGCCCCAAACGGGGCCCACATGGGCCCCACAGGAGCCCCACACGGGCCCCACACAGGCCCCACACTGGCCTCACACGGTCCCCACATGAGCCCCACATGGGAGGCCCGTTTTGGGCTCATGTGGGGCTCGTGTGGGGCTCGTGTCATTAGCCCCATATGAAACCCCACATCGGCCCCACACGGGCCCCACATCGGCCCCACACGGGCCCCACACAAGCGCCACATGAGAACAAACATGTGGGGTTTGTGTGGGGTGCGAGGACTGAACTGATTCTGTCTGCAGGGGCCACACTTACTACCAGACCAGCTTTCAGTCAAACGTTCTTTGTGACATCACAAACTTTTGGTCATGAAGTTACCATGGCAACACATGGTTACATGTGTTCCATTGGAGGATGAAGTTACCATGGCAACACACGGTGACGGTATATATATATATATTATATATATATATATATATATATATATATATACACATCAGCCCCTCCGACCACCACCTATCATTCACACACACACCACTTTCATACTAGGCAATGTGGGTGAAGTGTCTTGCCTAAGGACACAACGACAGAACTTGGTCCGAGCAGGACTCGATCCTCCGACCTTCGGGTTGGGGGACCAACACTCTAACCACTCAGCCACTGTCGCCCCTCTTTTGAGCTAATAGTTCCCATTTATTTCTCAGTATTGATATGTTCATGCGCACTCACGCTATGGAACATTTCTCATTTCAGTACTGGCCGTGGATCCAGTTCATGTCCACTTGAGACATACAACCTCATAAGTCCCATTATGTATGCATGTCTCTATATAGGTTTTTGTTGCTCTGTACTGGCAGTGGACCCAGTCACTTTCCTACTGTGATAATATTTACAACTCTATATACTGGCCGCTGATCCAGTTAATTCGTATTTGTCAAGTTAGACCAGGCCTCTTTCGACCACAACTATAGTCTTCTATCATACAAATTCAAGTTACTGGCCGTGGACCCAGTAAGATCTCATTCTACATATATCTCATCTACATATATATGTCTCTGAAGGAGTTCTATTGTTCTGTACTGGCAGTGGATCCAGTCACTGTTATACTGTATTAGACTTTCCACACACTCTATACTGGCAGTTGACCCAGTCATAATTGTGCTGCTGCGAGAGTGACCTTCTTTTAAACTTTCCAAAATTTCTCATACACTCATGCAATGGTTGTTTTTACCATCAACTACTGGCAGTTGATCCAGTCTCATTTCATTGTGGGAGACCTCATATTGTTTATACTGAGGTAATGTGGACTCAATTTATGCTCTCAAACTGGCCGTGGACCCAGTCACTTGGTTTTATTGGGCACTCAGTGTTGCTTAGGAGACAGTTAGGACGGCTCATTTAGGACTTCACTTCACAGGTACTGGTCTTGGGTCCAGTACTAGTTGTCCTTAATTAATTTATGCACTTGTAATATTGATCTCATTCAGCTGGTACTGGCCGCGGACCCAGTCAATTTATACTGTACCGTAGTTATTAGTGAATATTAAATCGCAATTGGCTCTTCCTCAGGGAGCTTTACATAGGTTAGTACAGCTGACCTTTGACCTTGGTCAAATTCATTCCTCATTAACAGTTCCCATACATTTCTCTGTATTATTATGTTCATACGCACTCATGCTATGGAACATTTCTCATATTAGTACTGGCTGTGGCTCCAGTCCTTTCGTATTTGTCAAGTAAGACAGGCCTCTTTCGACAACCACTGGGGTCTGCTCTCATACAGATTAAAGTTACTGGCCGTGGACCCAGTTCCTTTGTACTGTGCCATAGATATTTGTGAACATTCACACAAAATTGACTCTCCTTCAGGGAGCTTTACATAGTTTAATTCAGCTGACCCTTAGTCTTGGGTCCAATTCATTTCGCCTTGAGCTAATAGTTCCCATTCTTTTATCTTTTGAGCTAATATTTCCCATTTATTTTTCTGTATCATTAAGTTCATACGCACTCATGCTATGGAACATCACTCATTTCAGTACTGGCCGTGGACCCAGTTCATGTCTACATGAGACATACATCCTCATAGGTCCCGTTCTGCACATCTGTCTCTATATAGGTTTTTGTTGCTTAGTACTGGCAGTGGACCCAGTCACTTTTTCCACTGTAACAATATTTCTCATTCTATATATACTGGCCGTGGATCCAGTCTCTTTTCTTTGTGAGGAACCTCATATTGTTTATACTGAGTTAATGCGGATTCAATTTGCACTCATAAACTGGCCGTGGACCCAGTCGTATTACTTAGGAGACAGTGAGCATGGCTCTTTTAGGTTTTAGTTTCACAGGTACTGGTCTTGGATCCAGTCCGAGTTGCCATTAATTACTTTATGCACTTGTTGTAATATTGATCTCATTCAGTTGGCACTGGCTGTGGACCCAGTTCATTTGTACTGTGTTAGTTTTTCACATTATGCTTTCACCAACACACTTATGTTGTGAGCAGTCACAACTTTTGGTCTTGCCAGTGGACCCAATTCAGCTTTTATTAATCTTACCTATGTATAGGGCTGGTTATCCCCGCTCATAACCAAGCCTCAATTATCATTACGAGCTCATGTGATCATCAACATCAAGTCACATTATGAGCTCCATGTGGCTTATGTGGGGCTCGTGTGGGGCTCATGTGAGGCTCATGTAGGGTTTCGTATGGGGCTCGTGTCATGAGCCCCATACGAAACCCCACCTGAGAACATGAGTCCCACACGAGCCCCACTCGAGCCCCAAACGGGGCCCACATGGGCCCCACAGGAGCCCCACACGGGCCCCACACAGGCCCCACACTGGCCTCACACGGTCCCCACATGAGCCCCACATGGGAGGCCCGTTTTGGGCTCGTGTGGGGTTTGTGTCATTAGCCCCATATGAAACCCCACATCGGCCCCACACGGGCCCCACATCGGCCCCACACGGGCCCCACACAAGCGCCACATGAGAACAAACATGTGGGGTTTGTGTGGGGTGCGAGGACTGAACTGATTCTGTCTGCAGGGGCCACACTTACTACCAGACCAGCTTTCAGTCAAACGTTCTTTGTGACATCACAAACTTTTGGTCATGAAGTTACCATGGCAACACATGGTTACATGTGTTCCATTGGAGGATGAAGTTACCATGGCAACACACGGTGACGGTATATATATATATATTATATATATATATATATATATATATATATATACACATCAGCCCCTCCGACCACCACCTATCATTCACACACACACCACTTTCATACTAGGCAATGTGGGTGAAGTGTCTTGCCTAAGGACACAACGACAGAACTTGGTCCGAGCAGGACTCGATCCTCCGACCTTCGGGTTGGGGGACCAACACTCTAACCACTCAGCCACTGTCGCCCCTCTTTTGAGCTAATAGTTCCCATTTATTTCTCAGTATTGATATGTTCATGCGCACTCACGCTATGGAACATTTCTCATTTCAGTACTGGCCGTGGATCCAGTTCATGTCCACTTGAGACATACAACCTCATAAGTCCCATTATGTATGTATGTCTCTATATAGGTTTTTGTTGCTCTGTACTGGCAGTGGACCCAGTCACTTTCCTACTGTGATAATATTTACAACTCTATATACTGGCCGCTGATCCAGTTAATTCGTATTTGTCAAGTTAGACCAGGCCTCTTTCGACCACAACTATAGTCTTCTATCATACAAATTCAAGTTACTGGCCGTGGACCCAGTAAGATCTCATTCTACATATATCTCATCTACATATATATGTCTCTGAAGGAGTTCTATTGTTCTGTACTGGCAGTGGATCCAGTCACTGTTATACTGTATTAGACTTTCCACACACTGTATACTGGCAGTTGACCCAGTCATAATTGTGCTGCTGCGAGAGTGACCTTCTTTTAAACTTTCCAAAATTTCTCATACACTCATGCAATGGTTGTTTTTACCATCAACTACTGGCAGTTGATCCAGTCTCATTTCATTGTGGGAGACCTCATATTGTTTATACTGAGGTAATGTGGACTCAATTTATGCTCTCAAACTGGCCGTGGACCCAGTCACTTGGTTTTATTGGGCACTCAGTGTTGCTTAGGAGACAGTTAGGACGGCTCATTTAGGACTTCACTTCACAGGTACTGGTCTTGGGTCCAGTACTAGTTGTCCTTAATTAATTTATGCACTTGTAATATTGATCTCATTCAGCTGGTACTGGCCGCGGACCCAGTCAATTTATACTGTACCGTAGTTATTAGTGAATATTAAATCGCAATTGGCTCTTCCTCAGGGAGCTTTACATAGGTTAGTACAGCTGACCTTTGACCTTGGTCAAATTCATTCCTCATTAACAGTTCCCATACATTTCTCTGTATTATTATGTTCATACGCACTCATGCTATGGAACATTTCTCATATTGACATTGCTTTGTCAAACTAAGACCATGAACACTAAGCAGATTTACCTTTAGCGCTTTTCAGCTGTCCAGACCCTTTGTGTGCATTTGTAACCTGGGTAGTAGTCACAGTGTCCTCCTGTGGAGGGTGTACCGTCCCGCAAGTTTCACTTGCTCCCGTGACTAGATCTAAAAGAGAAAAAGAAAAGCAATTGAGCTACATAAAAAGTACATAACAGTCTAGTAGTCATGTTGTCTACTGGATAGTATTACAGGTGGGTTCACTTTTGTCTGTAGTTCATATCAGAGTGAGAATATTTAAATCATAAATAGAAAGACGTGCATATCTCAATCTAAACCAGTGTCTCTGTGGTGCAACCAATTAACTGGTGACCTTTACAGTTTGTGCACATCTTTTATCATTTTTTGTAATGTTTTAACCAAGAATAGTAGCATATTTTGTAATCATAAATAGTGATTGGTCCAGTTACATGTTTTGAAATAACTGAATGACTTGGTAATGAGTGATTAAAGTTGATTACTGAGGTTTTGCTCAAGCTTTAGATATTTTACACTCTTAAATCACAAGTGATATGCATTTGAAGATAATTCATTAATGTACCCCTAAAATATCTTATTTCTAACATTTAACAGTCTATTTATGTTTATGAAGACACAGATATGAGAATGGAAAGTTGGCGAGAGCTTACCTGGTGAGTCTGACTTATAGCCTGATTCCTGGTCTTGCTCAGTTTCATTTGAGTCTAGAGGATCTTCATCTCTCCACAGAGAATGTGCACTTCGACAGTGACCAAGATGAATATGAGTAAACACACTGCCCAAAGAATTGTATGAGACATTTAAAACTCTCAATAATACCTTTAATCAAATTGACTTTTTCCTTTTAAGTAAAGGCAAGTATTAAGGACAAGAAAAAAGTGCATTGCTTAAGACTTAAAAAAAACAACATTCATAATGAGTGTATTCAGGCATATGGATGCCTCACACATTTGAGACTCAACACTTGGACATGCTTTTGAGGAGTCAGTCACATGAAATCTATGAATTTTAGAGGAAACGTATTTGCAAATTATAGTCACTTATGTTTGCATATAATAAAAAAAATGTATGCATGCTACTGTTGATTTGAGAGAGCCAAAATAGAAATGACAAAGACAAATGTTTGATACCTTCTGGATTAATGTTGATCTCAGAGTACTTGGAGAGTTCCTTCCAAGTCACATTCAAACTTGCTAAAATCAGCAGAGGATGGACCTGATGCCTGAGGTGTAAATAAACCTGCTTAATTATATAGCACTAATACACAAAATGAACAATGACAGTGTGAAGACCTTACCTCACAGCTTTCGGTTAGCTGTGAAGAAACAGTTCACTGAGTTTCTGCTTCATTAGAATTTGTAATATTTACAACAGGAGAGCTTCCAGCTCTTATTCTTGCAAGTCCTTCATCCTTTGCCTGTGGAAGGAAAAAGAAAATATTTTAAGTGATTTAAAATATAAGCTAATTAAATTAAAAAGCTTTAAACTAAAAAAAAAGCATCAACATTGAAGTGACAGGTGTTATACTTACAAGTAACAAAATCAATGTGCGTGCAATTTGGAATCTACAGTAAAGAATGATTGTGCCCGCAGGAAAAAAAATGTGCTTGTAAACAAAACTTTTGCACCAAATTCAAAACCATATTATTACTGAGAAACATTGGCCCCCACAAATAATGTGCGCAAGACACAAACTACAGTAGATTACAGAATGCGTGTCCCCACAAAGTCAGAAACCCGGAGTGTGTTTGGAGTCCCCTCCAGGTCGGAAAAAACAGTGTGTTTGGAGTCCCCACAAAGTCAGAAAACCGGAGTGTGCTTAGAGTCCCCACGAGTAATGTGTTTACGACAATATCCAGATTCAAGTATGCAGTCCCAATGCAGAGTGAAGTCGGAGTCCCCACCAAATCAGAAAACCGGAGTGTGCTTAGAGTCCCCACGAGTCAAAAAAAACAGTGTGCTTGGATCCATGTCCCATTATACAGTTGAACCAGTCTGGACTAAAATAGCACAAGAACTAAACAGTGCTGTTCACACTGACTCTTACTTGTACAACGAGTACTGGAGGTGACTCTGGAGTCATCTCTACAGGTCTGGACAGGTGAGGATCAGATGACTTGGCTGCTGGAGGTTGTTCCTCAGTCTGCAAAAAAAACATCAACATGAATAGTGGAGTTTCTCAAAAGAAACTTGTCAATTTATATTCAATAAGAAAATGGTTTTGAGGTCAATGTTTAAGTCCATCTGGCTCCAAGTCATACGTTTATCATAAACACAGTTTCACCTGGACTTAGGTTATAGTCAACATGAAATGTTACAGGAATAACCCGATACACATAACATTGAGCTAAGTTCTGGTTGAAGAACCGTTGTGAATTACAAAGACACACTGTGCTTGGGCTACAGTCTTACTCTAGCTGCCACGGGCCCCACGAGTAATGTGTGTATGACAATATCCAGATTAAAGTATGCTGTCCCAATGCAGCCAGCAACCAGAGTGAAGTTGGAGTCCCCACCAAGTCAGAGAACCGGAGTGTGCTTGGAGTCCCCACGAGTAATGTGTGTACGACAATGTCCAGATTCAAGTATGCAGTCCCATTGCAGAGTGAAGTCGGAGTCCCCACCAAGTCAGAAAACCGGAGTGTGCTTAGAGTCCCCACGAGTAAAAAAAAAACAGTGTGCTTGAATCCATGTCCCATTATACAGTTGAACCAGTCTGGACTAAAATAGCACAAGAACTAAACAGTGCTGTTCACACTGACTCTTACTTGTACGACGAGTACTGGAGCGGACTCTGGAGTCATCTCTACAGGTCTGGACAGGTGAGGATCAGATGACTTGGCTGCTGGAGGTTGTTCCTCAGTCTGCAAAAAAAACATTTTATATTCATATATACAGCATAAATCTGTAAATATAAATATATATCTAAATATAATATGTAATACACGTATGATACACACACACATATATATATATATATATATATATATATATATATATATATATATATATATATATATATATATATATATATATAAAAAGCTCCACACAAACCAGGCTTGCTAGATGCAACAAGTTATCTGAGCACTTCAATTAAAAGTTATTGTTTTGTCCATTGATTAAAAAGTGCGTGTTACTGCAGAACAAATGCCATATTTTAAATAATAGCCTAATTTAACTTTAACAACTTTAAATGGGGCAAGAATGGAGGATGACATTTTTGTACATCCTGGGTTTAAAGTTTTTGCATAACATAGTATTTAAACTATACAAAAAACTCATACTATACAAAAAAAACTCATGAAAAAGTGGGGCTTATCAAAACAGCATGTTCCAATAGGAAATAATCTTCTGAATTTCTACTACTAAGTTATTTTAATACAATTTTAGTCCAAAACAAAAAATGTTGCATTGCACCTGTGTGGCAAGTTTCCTACACATTGACCACATGGCATCCCCATATACAATTAATCATCCATGGTTAGGTGAAGACAAGATCTTTGTCTGTTTTTGATTAGAAGACACCTCTTCTCCTATAAATACTGCTGACTGGTGTGACCGATTGACCCAAGAGACAACTTACGTGGGGTGAAGGTGACACTTCAAAAGTTTTCCTATAGGTCTGCTGAAACTCCACTCCCTGCGGGGCTTGCCTGCATCCTACAAGCAACTTTATAAAAACTGTATGTTGCTCCTGTTATCTCTATCTCTCTCTATACTTAGACATACTGGACATATGGATTAGACATATGTATTTTATATCACAAGAGACAGCCGAAACTCTGGCTGATATCATGATACCATGCATAATATTAAACTTAATTCTTTTATACAAGAAACCTTTGGCCTCCATCATTTTTATTCTGCAACCAGAAAATCATGCTTCCAGTGACATTTCCTTAAACTGATTACTTGATCCATTTAAGGAAAAAAGTCCAAGGGGAAAAAAAATGACCATCAGTAAATACATACCTGTGTTCTCCATGGACAATCACTTCCACCATAGTCATATGTTACTTCTTCTCCTGGCTGAATGTCCCTTGAAGCAAACAGAGGTGTGGTTTGGCCTCATGCATAATCCTCTTCATTTTGCAATTCGGATGACAGTGGTCATTGTTGACAAGTCTTCCCAGGCTGCCATCTTCTTGTGCTGCGTCAATGCTTAAAAGAAAGATTAAAGCTGTCATATTAGTGCATTAATTGCAATTAATTTATTAACTACCGTCATAGTTAAAGTGTTATACTTTTTAATCGCATTATTATTATTTTTAATCTCTGACTTCTGTTTCCATTTTCAAGTTGCATGTGAAGCCTAATTGGCTGTCATGGATCTGGTTGGGGACTAACTATGTTTTCTTTTGCCTATTTGAAGTATTTTCTTGATGGTATTCAGCATTTTTTTCAGTTGTAGAAGTTCACTCAGTGCTTAGTAATTGTATAACTCAGAACATGTTGATAGTATTTTATGTGCACCTGATGATTCAGCACTTTATTTCAGTTGTACACATTCAGTCAGTGCTTAGTAATTGTATAGCTTTATATGTTGAGAGCATTTGAGCATTTTTGTATTTAGAAATATTTAGAGATCGACAAAAGTACAGTGATATCTCCTGGTGATCAAAACTAGTCTCAAATACAGAGGGATGTAAACAGCTCAGAAAGCATTGGTTCATATGTGAAAAACAATAATGGGTTCATAAAGCCATAATTTTTTTGTTGTATATCAACCTTTTGCATCCGCTACAATAATATAATTGATTTAAATGAAAAACAAACAGAAAACTCATGTTGAGGGTTTTCCTCATGAATTTTTGGTCAGATTAAAAATAGATTAATTAGATTAATAAATTACATAACATAAATAATTTATTTCATACTTTTTTTAATCTATTAACAGCACTGATATATATATATATATATATATATATATATATATATAATAGTGCCATGGAACAAGTACCTTCTTTCTGTTCCTGTTGAGTTTCATTTTGCACATGAGACAAAGAATACCCTCTCCATCTAAATAGAAATGAAAAATGGGCAGTGTAACATTCAGAATTTACCACCACATCTTCTCTCTCCAATAGAAGTCAAACATGAAAACGGTACATCTTTGGTGATAGGTCCTCTTCCTCCTTTCTGCCTCCTCAAAATTGATCAACTTCCCTCTGTATTCCACCACAAAATCTCCTTTTGAGAAATATGACTTTGTATTATTTGTTTGCACAGGGCGAGGGGTCTTTGCAAATTGTTAAAACCTATGAATTGAAATACAACCTATTAAATACATACATAACATAACCATGTCATCATAACTCATGATAAACAGATGTTTTATAATCTACACAAGTGATGTCATGGACTAACATTTGGCATGTAAAAAAAAACAACAGACAATACCTTTATAGGAGTTGATAAAACAGAAGAACTTGAAATTATGTACATCAACTGCTTTCTCAATGTGGTCTGTCGCATCTTGGAGGGGAGTCCTCCGCCTTCGTCTTCCAGCCATCAGAACTGTATAATATAATTAAAACACAAGACCAATTAAGGAGCAGTCCTTGATTTTGCACATGAACAGGGTCTCACAAAATTGAAAATTGTAATACATGGTTCAAATGCATCCAAACTTTTCTTCATGCACTTATAACACCCCAAATTTTTCTCAAGTCCGTTTCAAATGATGTTACACAACTTATCTGACTGTCACAATAACGTCAAAAACTGCAACTTGCCTCTCATTATAAAAAAATTTAAAGGTTTTCAAGAAGTACGTTTGGGGGGAAATTTACATTTTGAAATAGACTAAAAGGACAAAACACTTTATTTCCCCTGGAACACTGAAAAAAAATCAAGGATAGCTCCAACTATTTGTTTGTTTTACATTACAAAAATATTACTGCATTGCAAATTAATGAAATACATTGTCAAATTGAAAACATATTCAAATAGTATTACAAAACGCATTTTCAATTTGCAAAATACATGTGAATTTAATAATTAAAATAATTAATAATCTTCCATAGACGAAGCTCCTGTAAAAGTGGGAAAAAACAAGTGGTACCGGTGAAAACTACCGAGCCACAGGACACAGCGCTCAGAACCAGGGCTGTCACGGGTAAATCGGGACTGGTGGTCTAATCTACCGGACACGTGCGTGCACGTATGTCCCGCATGCACGGGCTATACAACTAGCCTCAATGCTAAGATAGGATAGCTAACCTCATGTTAGCACATATATATCATATATATATAGCACATCCACAAGTACAGAATTCACTCTATTAACGCTAACACATCAATCACGCGCTAGTTGCATTTCTCATAATAGTAGCTGGCATGCTTTTAACGAGACAAAGGCTGTGTCTCAATTCGCCCACCTGGCCTTAGAATCACCATTGGAAGGGCGGTTCGAAGGGCAGTGACGTAATTTCCGGCGCGACAAGGGCTGTCCCATTTCAACCCACCCTACTGAATGCGGCCGACAAGCCTGCCCTTCCCTTTGCACCGTTTCCATGGAGATCGGACGTAACCGAAGCCTGCATCCGTGCACACTTCACGCACTTCTATATCCCGTCATGCACCGCGCCTACGCAAAAAAGAGAAGAAAATGGAGTCTGTTGCGCAATACACGTCCAATGTTCGTACTGGTTTACCTCATCTACAACAGAGCAACATGAAACTGTTAAATCTGAATAAAGATCAGCACAGTGTGTTTGATGATTAAAAAGGAGTTACATGGAATAAAGGAATGTGCAGTTATTGCTAGACAATAAGAGACATTATTATCATTAAAATTATTACTGCAATAAGAATAATGTAAGAATGTTCGTTTCTATTGTAAGTGTCAAAGACCAAAAGACTGAAACGTAAAGTCAGAAGAGTTTAATGATCCACACAGGAAATGTGAACAATGAAGCAATGGACTCTGAGGAAAGGACAGAAGAGAGTCCTGAGACGTGCACAAAATCTTCATGAGTTCCGTACATTCCACAGGTCTGCGCTGTGGACACGTGTCATTTACTTTCGTGTTAGTAAATCAAGATACTAGCTTGATGTAGCGCTGCACTGCTAGAAAATACCTTATAATAATCAGATGAAAAGAACTGGCACGGCATAGAAGGGAAACAGCGCCCTCTACTGTTAGTAAAGTGGTGTAGCCACTGGCCAAAATATCGAATGTTAAACTGCAATATCCCACTATATGTACAACTAATCAGTGTTCTCTGGTTTATAGACTATGAATGTAGAAATGATATTGTTACCTCTGTCTCTGTTATTACGTTTTCACAAGGTATATTTTGTTTAAGTTATGAAGTAGCCTCGAACGTTATATTTGCCTATTGATATTCAATCTAAACAGAAAGAAACGGCTGTGACGACGACATCTTGACTTTTTTCTATTAAATAATAAACCATTAAAAATAACGTACGTAATGTACGTATCGTACGCTCAAAGACAGCGGTGGAAGTGCGGTCCGTGGTGTGGGCCTGTCCCACTTCAGCAAGATGGCGGCTACACTGAGGAGGGTAGATTCTCGTCCGGAACCTTGAAACTACACTTTTGAAGAGTACTTCGTAAGGACCCTTGAAGGGTGCATTTGGCGAATTGAGACACAGCCAAAGTTAACATAACTCACCTGTCGTGATCACAACAACTCCCCACACCTCCGCGCTGACACTTCCTCCTTCTCTTCCGCCAATCATGTCACGTGGCTTTGCGAATAGCAACTAAAACTACCTTACAAACGTGTCCAATCGATATGTTTTTATTTGACCTTTTTTATCCTAATATCTGTCTGGCGAAAAGAAAGTATTTACACTCTGCGATAGAGAAAAATAAAAAAATAAAAAAAATGAACGTGACCCCGATTGTTGCCTTCTTCCGGGAAGAACGTCCTATCAGAGCACGTGAATGATTAGATTGACTGCGTAAACAGCCTATAGGAAACAGTGCTGCGCTGTAGTTGACGGACTGTAAGAGAGACTTGTTCATCATGTATAACACGGGTTTAATGGACAATTTGTTGACTTTTTGTGATGGGAATATAAAATACAGCGAACGCGAGAGTGGCACGTGTGTCTGGGCTGTACAGAGCTGTCACAAAGATGACCACGATGTTGAACAGAGCTCCGCTCCACGTCACTGTAAGTCTACTGCTGATTGAACACGTCAATCATTTTTAACTTTATGAAAAGCTTTATCATGTTGAATACAAATAGGTATTCCCGTAATTTACTGTTGGTAAATGTTAGCTATTAGTTGTGAAATATGGCGGAAAAAATAGCTAATTCCTATTAATTCCTAGTAATGGTGCATTAAGGAAATTTTCTTTCTTGATAATTTAATTTGTCTGTTAACTTAGTGCTTTTAATTCCTATTGGTAGTATATTTATAAATAGTAATATTTATTATTTATAACACTCATCAAGGGTCAGGGGGACTTAAAACAGCCTAAATCCTTCATTGTGTGTTTGAGCATGCGCAGTAAGCCAAGTGTGTAACTTACATGCAGTACCATGTCTGACGATTGGGGGCGATACTGAGGTAAACACACTTAAGCACATTTTTCCGGTTTTTATGACATGGTGGGGTTAACCTTAAAAATCAGCCTACACCATTGCTGTGACCTTCTTATCATTGAATTCAATGGTCACCTTGGTGGGGTCCAGCATTTTGGTCCCCACCAAGATTTTGGCCCCACGTCGTTGGTGGGCTGTCAGGTGCCGGTCCCCATCATGCAATAAAAACAAACACACTGATACACACACACACACTGATACACACACACACACTGTTACACACACGCACTGATACAAAAACGCACTGATAGACACACACACACTGATCCACACACGCACTGATCCACACACACACTTATCCACACAAACACACTCACAGATCCACACACACTGATACACACACACACACACACACACACCCCTACACACACACCCCTACACACGCACTGATACACACACACTGATCCACACACACTAATCCACACATGCACTGATATACACACACACTGATAAACAAACGCACTGTTACACACACGCACTGATCCACTCACGCACTGATACACACACACTGATACACACACGCACTGATACACACCCACACACTGTTGCACACACACACTGTTGCACACACACACTGTTGCACACACACACTGATACACACGCACTAATCCACACAAGCACTGATACACACACGCACTGATACACACACGCACTGATACACACACGCACTGATCCCCAAACGCACAGTGATCCCCAAACGCACAGTGATACACACACACACACTGATGCACACACACACTGATAGACAGACACAATGATCCACACACACACTGATCCACACAGGCACTGATACACACACACTGATACACACACGCACTGATACACACACTGATACACACGCACTAATCCACACAAGCACTGATACACACACACACCCCTACACACGCACTGATACACACACACTGATCCACACACGCACTGATACACACACGCACTGATACACACACGCACTGATACACACACGCACTGATCCCCAAACACAGTGATACACACACACACACTGATACACACTTACTGATAAACACATGCACTGATACACACACGCACAGTAGCAACCGGTTCTTTTCTTGGTTGACAGACTATTTTATTTATAACATGAAGGGAGAATGAAGGGCTTACCAGGCGATAATGTCTCTCCTGCCTCTCAGAAGAAATTTGTAACTTTGAGGTAGGCTCCTCCATCTCATCATCACTTGAATCGTAGAGATCATCAGAAAACATTGGTCTTTTATTCATCTGCAAAACAGTTGCACCAAGATTATTTAAAAAATAATTCACATTTAAAAGTAGCTACACAAAAGCATTCATGAATTTTAGTTAACAGTCATACCAGAATACTTTTTGTTCTCCTAAGTTTTGGAACAATTTCGAGGTTCACACAGAAGCCATCTTTTGTTGAATCTTCACCAGTTTTGGACATAACACTCTCATCTGAGTCAAATAATAACATAGAATCATCTGACACCTGGCCCGCCTGCAAACAAAAAAGAACCAGGATAAATGTTTTCTCTACACTCAGGTCCATAAAAGATTTCCAACATCTTCACTAGTCAATATTTTAATAGTTGTTAGATATTTTTGATGAGACGTTATATTTATTTGGTGTATTTTAGTGAAGATTCATGTTTAGGAGAATTATTCCAGTATAGATAATATAGATTAATGTTGGTTTATAACTATCACCAATAACCTGTCTGTAAAGGTTTATAAACTGTAAGCATTTTTGAGCTACAGAACTCGGTGCAGAAAATAAATGTACTTTTCTGCAGAGGCCACTGGATCCTGTATTTGTAGATTTCCCTTCATAGGGCTGCCATAATCACAGACCTTTTACCATTTACATTTTTAAAGATTCAGTACGTTTGATTGGGTAATAGGCATTAAGTGGCATGAGCTGCAACAAATTAATAGCAGATTGCAGGTACTTTTTCAACCCCTCAAATCTTATCATTTAACAACAAAAATACCCAAACTCTCCCCACTTTCTTATATAGAACAATAAATCGATATAGTAATTATTGTGATAGGGCTAATTAGTATCCATTTTAATGCATACTCTTTTTGACACAGGCCTATACTGGCTCAAGTCTTCCTCCCAGTGGTGAAAATTATGAACTACAAGTGGATCGTTTCCTCCTTCATTACCTAAAGGACTGCCCAAAAGCTGAGAAATTGCTCCGTGAACAATTAGAACTTTTGTCCTGCACTGCTGACTTGTACCCAGAAGATGAGAGAGTGGTGGTAAAGAGGTGTGGTAGTACTAGTGGTAGTACTAGCGATGATAACTGGAAAACTGACATTTTTGCACTTTTTGAGAGAGTAAAAAATCATTACACTTGTTACTATGAAACAGATCCTGATAAAGTACAATATTTGCTTGACTCAAGCAGCTCTCAAACTGCAGATGACGTCAAAGTTTATAGTGAGTTTGGCTTAGTTGTTGTAGTTGGGGAAGTTTCTCAGGTTGACACTTTACTGAAATCACTACAAGAAGAGATCATTTGGCCACTTGGTGAGGCAAAATTACGGCTTTTGTGGAACCAAATTGAAAAGAGTTTGGAAAAAGAATTCCCAAATATAGAAGTGTCTCAGGAAGAGGGAGGGAAGTTGGTTCTTAAAGGCAATGCAACAGAGCTTTTCCAAGTGGATGAGGTTATTACAGGTCTTAACCATAAGGTGATAGAGAGGACGCTATCTAATTTCAATCCATGTTTTCTGGTCTTTTGGAAGAAAGCATTTGGCAAACCAGGAATGCTTTATGATTCCGTAGGATTGGGTGTTGAAGTTGAAATTGAAATCAGCGACTTTTGTCTTTCTGCTCAAGAAGCTTGGATGAAATGGAACGAGTTTTACAAACACAATTTAAGATGGAAGAAATTTCTGTTGCAAACATGTCAGTGTATACATTAAGAGAGGAAATTAGGCCAGTCTTCAGAAGAATGAACCGTGACGCATTCAGAGTTGATGTGCTGGCTTCATCTGATAATGTTATTTACCTAGTGGGTCACACCAAAGAGGTTAAAGAGTTACATGAGTATATTACTCAAATGATAGACAGCTTACAGGAACAAAATGAACCACAAGAATCAGCAGGCAAGTCTGCAAGGTTGTCAAATTGTACTGACTTGAATGCAATTTCTCCACCAGTACAAGAGATTGATTCTGTGCAAGTCAATGAACGAATGTCAAATTTACGTTTAGGTAAAGACGCAAAAGTTATGGCTAGATATTTTCTGAACGAAGAATTGGAGGTCTGGGTGACATCACCAAACAGGAAGCTGATGCGTTGGTGAATGTGGCTAATGAGGATTTAAAACACAGCGGGGGCGTGGCTTTGGCTCTGAGTAATGTTGGTGGTACAGATCAAGAGCAGTGCTTTGGTTGAATGTTATGGAAAAATCAGAACAGGAGAAGCCGTTGTGACAAGAGGAGGCAAGTTAAAATGCAAGAAGTTGATACATGCGGTTGGACCTATGAGTGGCAAAGGAGATGGAAGTGAGAAGGTTTTGATACAGAAAGCTATCACCTCAGCTTTGGGCCTATGTGAAATAATGGACTTCAGTTCAATAGCGTTGCCCTGTATAAGGTACGTGTGGAGTGCCAGTGGAATTGTGCACTGAAGCTATAGTGAGTGCAGTCAGGGCGTTTGGTGCAGCGGAGGGGCAAAGTTTGAAGACGATCATCCTCATAGACAATAGGAAGAAAGTGGTGCAGTCACTGAAGGAGGCGTGCAGCAGGCTGCTCCAGAACATGCCACCAGGGGGAGACAGTCCAGTCACAGAAGCAGCAGTGAGTCCCCACTCTAGGGGGAGTGTGAGAGTTGACATCATCCAAGGCACCATTGAGACGCAACAGGTGAGGTATTGGCTGTGTCCCAATTCGCTCACCTGGCCTTAGAATCACCATTGGAAGGGCGGTTCGAAGGGCAGTGACGTAATTTCCGGCACGACAAGGGCTGTCCCATTTCAACCCACCCTACTGAATGCGCCCGACAAACCTGCCCTTCCCTTTGCACCGTTTCCATGGAGATCGGACGTAACCGAAGCCTGCATCCGTGCACACTTCACGCACTTCAATATCCCGTCATGCACCGCGGCTACGCAAGAAGGAAAGAAAGAAAATGGAGAACGTACGCAAGTACACGTTTAAATGTAAGTACTGTTTAACGTGGGTTCAACTGGTTCAACAGTGCAACATGAAATGGTTGCACTGTGTAGTTGTAACAATGAACGAATTATCGCTTGCACTTGTATATTTGTGTATTAATCGTAATGTTTAATATTGTTTTTTATTTAAGAATATTCTTTTGTCTTTAGGGAGCAATGAGCAGACAGAGCAATTCATCCACCTGAGGGGGGAGAATGCGCACCTGTTCAGCGGGGCCAAGTACTCCGCACAGGCGGCGTGGAAGTAAGGGCAAAAACATTGCAATATACCCACATAATATAACAAGGACCCCAGAAATACATAAAAGTTGTCCTTACTGCGAATTGAATATGTTTACATTTGTACATATGTGGATAGTAATGACTTAACCTGGATTTCCCTATTTCATTCCCGTCTTATCCACAACCTGTACTTCTGTGAGCAGAAGTACAGAAGAGGTTCACTGATGGCCCTGAATATGCTTATCTGAGATCACAGTGGAGAACTAAACGTACCTGTTTTTCAGTAGACTATTGCTCACACAAATGTGGGAATTGTTCATTTGATCATCATCAAAACTACCTTCTTTATGAAAGAAGACTCAAAAATATCTTAAAAAACACATAACGAATTACATAAAAAACACATAACGAATTACATAAATGGAATGATAGAATGTGCTGCATAACAGAACAAATGTTTCCAATAACTGTAGGAAATCTAACAGTGCAGTAGAACATTCTGATTGTCTATGTATTATATGCTGCTGTATTATAATTGGGTAAATTGAGAATGTTTTTCTGTATGACTCAGGACAATACTGTAGAAGATGGGCCTGGAGGGGACAGTCACATCCCTTCGGGCCAAGAAAAAGTGGGAAAACCTGCAGACAAAATATAAAGTATGTACATGATCTGAATGTGTACTGCTTTCATTTGTACTTATAAACCATTGTGTTAATGTTGTTTTCACACGTCCTGTATTAACATTTGTTCTGTCAAAGGACTGCAAGTACCCAAAGAGCGGTGAAGGTGTGGCGGGGAATGCCACGGCTGAAACTTGGCCCTGGTTTGTCCTCATGGATGAGGTGTTGGGGCAGAGGGCCTCAATCAACCCCCCTGTCCTCATCGCCTCTATCCCTGAGGACACACCAGGGCCAAGTACTTCCTGGCAGCCGCAGCCGCTGGAGGAGGAGGAGGAGGAGGAGGAGGAAGAGGAGGAGCAGGAGCAGCAGCAGGAGCAGCAAAGGAGACATGCGAGGAAGAGGAAGCGGGAGAATCCCATGCTCCAGCTGTACAAGGAGGACCTGCGCATGCAGAGGGAGCGGGATGAGAGGGATCAGGAGGAGAGGGAGGAGAGGAAATTATTGGTTTATTAGAGAAACTAACTGAAAAAAATGTAAGTTTAGTTTTGAAACTTTTATGAGTTTTTCTTGACAAATATTTACATTCACACACATTGGCATGTGTTAAACAAAGGAAAAGTAAAATAAAGTACTATTTAGAATTTATTAACGTAATAACTAAAGTACAAAAGTAACAGTCAAAGTGCAAATGAATAAACCTGAGTGTGCCAGTGCCAGGTTTTAATCATGAAGACACACTTCCAGGGACCTTGGCAGTGCTAATCAACCTTCTCTGCCTGGACCGACTTGAGAGTGCTGAGATTGAGGTCTTCATCTTCTGGCTGGTATGTGGGGCTGTCACACCGGGTGCTGCTCCACTGTCCACCACATCGTTCATGGGCTGGGTTTGCAGGGCAGCTGGGGCAATAGATGACTGGCATGTCACTATTGAAAAATCTGAAACAATATTGATAGTACTGGTCATGTTACATCACATCTATTTACAGTCACAGTGTTTACAGGTAATCACCCTGAAACACTTTCAATAACAATTTGAAACTTGCTATTCAGTAAATACCTAGATATAATCATGATCCATGGGCACCTCCTCCAGGGCAGAGACCTCAGCAGACAGCTGGTCCCGCCACTGTGCTCCAGCGATGGCCTCCACGTCATTGTTCCCCTCGTCCTCCACTACATTCTCCTGTGGCTCATCCTCCAGGGCCACGATGTCTCCTGCCCCAAGGCAGATGTTATGGAGGACGGCACAGGCAGTGATGACCTATGACAAGAAAATATGATTTCGTCTTTCATCATCACATCATCACATATTTCATAACATTTAACATTTCACTTACATGTGGTGCAAAAGTGTGGTGGACCTCCAGCACATGAAAAAAGATGGCCCTGAATTTTGTTTTCATCATTCCAAAGGCACGCTCAATAATTGAACGTGCCTTGGAATGATGAAAATTGAAGCGCTGGGCTCCCACACCTTGCACTGGCCGCTTGTAGGGAGTGATGAGGGGGAGTGGATGCTGGAGACAGGGGTACCCTCCATCTCCGAGGATGAAGTGCCCTGGAGGAGGATACAGTCCTCTCTGGTACAGAGGACTGTGTCGAAGCACTCTGGCATCATGGACAGAACCAGGCCACCCCACGTAGGTGTCTATGAAGCGGCCCTGATGGTCACAGACAGCCTGAAGGATGATACTGGGAAACAATTTCCTGTTTCTGTAGCTCTGACCATCAGGGCCGCTGGGTGGCCTGATTCTTACATGGCAGCCATCTATTGCCCCAGCTGCTCTCCTAAAGGCCCTGTGCCTCGCCAGCCGTGCAAACCCAAGGGTCACTGCCTCAAAGTCATCATTGGTAGGGAGGTGGATGACTTTGTGACGCAGGGCCACCACCTCCCCAGTGACCCTGTGGACGATGCGGTGGACAGTGGAGCGTGGTATCCCAAACACTCGGGAGACCACCTGGTATGATGTCCCACTTGCCATCCATACCGTCGGTCCAGCTCCAGAAGGCGCATTAGCACTGCCAAGGATTCCCTGCTCAGCCGAAAGTCAGGCCGTGTGTCTTCATGATTAAAGAACCTTTCCAGCACTGGCACACCCAGGTTAATTCTGCAGTACATTCTTCGGGGCTGGTTTGGGGAAAGAAACAGTTATATTGAATAAAGGTATGTGCAGTTATTCACTGAATAGAATAATAATACATTATTATGATTACAAGTTATTATTGCAGTAATAACAATAATAAGCTGAATTTAACTGGCGTGGCATAGAAGGTAAACAGCACCCTCTACTGGTATTAAAGTGATTTAGCCATGGATCAAATCAAACCTCTCCCAAATACCGGACCATTAAAATACACAACATCCCACTTTGTACAACAAATAAGTGTTGGTTTATAAACTATGAATGTTAAAATTATCTTGGTTACCATTGTCTCTGTTATAACGTTTTAAGAAGGTATATTTGGTTAAAGTTATGAAGTAGCTACAATAGGGAAAACAATCACCTGGAACCTATTGATATTACACAGAAAACATGAATTACTTACTTCATTCAATCTAAAAAAAACCTGAACGCCTGCGATGACGACACCTAGACTCTTCTTCTATTAAATTCTGAACAATGAGCAATACAAGTCTCATTGATTTTGTGTCCATTGTACACCTTTGCTCAAACATCAATGGCGTATAGCTAATTCATCACCAGCCGTCACCTTTTGTAGGCGTTACGTAACTACGTATCGTACGCTCAAAGACAGCGGAAGTGCGGTCCGTGGTGTAGGCCTGTCCCACTTCAGCAAGATGGCGGCTACACTGAGGAGGTCAGATTCTCGACCGGAACCTTGAAACTACACTTTTGAAGAGTACTTCGTAAGGACCCTTGAAGGGTGCATTTGGCGAATTGAGACACAGCCATTAACAACAGAGGTGGGTAGAGTAGCCAAAAACCTTTACTCAAGTAAGGGTAATTTTATTTCAAAATTATATCGCTCAAGTAAAGGTACAAAGTAGTGGTTCTAAAATTTAGAGTAAAAGAATAAGAGTACAAAGTATTTAGGAAAACTACCAAAATTGGAAACATTGAAAATAGTATTTGGTAATCTGATATTTTCAAAGGATAGACCAAAAATAAAAACAAAATCATATCTGAAGGAGCTGTGCAACATCAAACTTTTGTCACTTGTAGACTTGCTGACAGTGGGAAGAGGAACTAAAACTTTTACTCAAGTTACACTATAAGTATACACTACTTGGCCAAAAAAAAAGTTGCCACCTGGATTTAACTAAGCAAATAGCTACATTGTCGATTACAGTCTGTGCTCAAAGAATCAGTATCAGTACATTCAAGTGTCAGCTGACACCTGAATGTACTGAATGACCAGGTTATTCCATCAATGGATTTTTTTCTTCCCTGATGGCACGGGCATATTCCAAGATGACAATGCCAGGACTCATTGGGCTCAAATTGTGAAAGAGTGGTTCAGGGAGCATGAAACATCATTTTCTTGATGGCCACCACAGAGTCCAGACCTTAACCCCATTGAGAATCTTTGGGATGTGCTGGAGAAGGCTTTGTGCAGCGGTCAGACTCTAACATCATCAATGCAACATCTTGGTGAAAAATTAATGCAACACTGGATGGAAATAAATCTTGTGACATTGCAGAAGTTTTTCGAAACAATGCCACAGCAAATGGGTTACGTAATCAAAGCTAAAGGCGGTCCAAGGCAGTCCAAGAGACTTTTCTTTTGGCTAGGCAGTGTATTACTCAACGTAGGAGTAAAAGTATGTAGTTCAAAAACTACTTCAAGAAGTATGATTTTTACTGAGTACTACCCACTTCTGGATATTAACATGTTCTTTCTTTAGACAATAGACGGTGATTTTCAACATTAAATAATAGTACTTGATTTTATATTCCCATGTGTCCTTATATCTGTGTAATCCCTCAGTCGTTCACGTAGGTTCCATAGTGGTCCATGGGCGTATACTAGTCTATGTGGTCTTATACAGCTCAAGATCATTCTAAAGCTATTCAGGAAAGGTAAATTTTTGTCTTGTGAATGTGATTTTTTATTATCAATACCTGCTTAAATATCTAGTTTCAATACTGGTTTTAGTATCGATAAGTATCTGATTTTCTATACTTTTCTTAACCCCACTACCTACTCTTGTCTTAGGTGGATGCAGTGGTTTCTCCGATGCATGCTGGTGATCCACTCTCCACTCGAGTTGGGAACTGTTTATATGAAGCCGTTGGATCGCAGCTCAGAGACAGTTATTCCAAACAAGACGGTGGAAAGACACCAGGGGACACTGTGCTGGTGGAGGGGCTGAAGGAAGCCATGTTTAACGCTGTGTTTTTTGTGCATCTCCTTCAATGGGACAATGTCCTTGATGGAACCGCAGTGCAGGTAAATTATAGATTAGTGGGGTATTTATTTTGTTATAAACACTTATGGTTATAAACACTTATGGTTGTCAAAAGTATGGAAAATCGGATACTAATTGATATTTATACCCTAGTATAGAGTACATTTTATTTCACTCATACATCTTTTCCTTCAGGTGATGAGGCTGGCAATCGATAATGTGCTAACCTCGTGTGAGAATCAGGGCTTTACCTCAGTGGCTTTCCCAGCTCTCGGAGCCGGGATGATCCTTCGTTTTCCAGAGAACGTTGCGGCGCAAGTCCTACTGGAAGAAATCCACAGTTTTATCCAACAACGAACCAGCAAAACTCCATTCACGATCAACATTGTCTGCCCTCCAAGTAACCAAGAGCTAGAAAAGGTAGAATTAATAAGTAGATAGAGACGTATTACATTGACAAAAAAATCAAATAAATATAAACCAAATTTAAATTTTAAATGTTGTTTTCTTCTGTCTAGACTTTCAACAACATCCAGGAAACTTTGGAGCATCCTGTTCCCCAAGGTTAGTAAATATCTTCTTTCATTTACGGTCATAAGCTACTATTTAAACCATAACTGTATCCAGTCACGAGGTTGGTGAAGTGTCTTGCTCAAGTGCACTACACCAGTATGATTGATGGGATGAGGTATTGAAATTACCGCTTCATGACATTGTATGGTGGAACAGAGCATTTTGAGCTTTGGAAATGTAGACAGCTTAATAATAAAGGGTTACTCAAACATGTGTGAATGAACCAAAACACAACTCCAAGTATATTTTTGAGGAGGTGATGGATTCAAAATATATATTCAAGTTATATTATGTTATCTCACTGTTCATTTTAAAGGTACTGTAATGTAATGTTCACTCTTTATTTAGTCATTACTATTATAGTCAGTTCACTACTTTATTTAGTCATTATATTCAATTATGTAAACTATGTAATCTGCACTAATGTTTGTTCTTGAGTCTTGCAGAAAATGTCTTTTGAAAGTGCAGGATCCCACGGGAAGAAGGTCACAGTGAAACCTAAACAGAAACATCATGGGATGTTTTGTGCGAAGGGAAAGAGTGACCTTGTGGAAATCAAAAACAAAATATATTTCTCTGTGAATTTCGTCATATGTTTTTACACTGCTTGCCCCCCCCCCCCTTCAGATGTGTATGTAACTAGGGTTCCCTAATTTTAATAAAAGAGGTGAAAGACGGTTTGGGCCCCAGAGAGGGTGGTGGTTTGTAACTGGGGTTTTTTGCCTCTCCGCTCTTTCTCCTCAATATTGAGACAAAATAATCTCTCTTGTCTTCTCTTCTCTTTTGAACTCTAATATAGGTTGTGAACCTATCAGGAGGTAACAACATTATGACATGACTTAAAGCTCAGAAGAGTCAATTTTGCATAATATAAGACCTTTAACTGCATTTCTGTATGTTGGCACAAATTAGAAAACAATTTAGAAACATCTTTTTATAATACAATGCAGTTTGAGTTGTAGTTGTTGAATAATTAAGGGTGCATTGTGTAACTTTTTGGTGTAGGGTCTTCCCCTTGCTTGTGTAGAAGCCATTGCTTTGCTGGGAAGTTTTCATAGTATGGGGTTGCCTTTCCACAGATATAACCTGTAACATTGCCTTGTGGATCACGTGCTTGTCT
This sequence comes from Periophthalmus magnuspinnatus, assembly GCF_009829125.3. Taxonomy (NCBI): domain Eukaryota; kingdom Metazoa; phylum Chordata; class Actinopteri; order Gobiiformes; family Gobiidae; genus Periophthalmus; species Periophthalmus magnuspinnatus. The sequence goes on from NC_047129.1 coordinate 1,623,905, forward strand.
CTGACTTGGCAGATAAGTTGAATGCCATGCTGCGGGGCATTCCAGGCAAAATAATAAGATCTCCATGGAGACAAGCGTGTGGTGGACAGTTACAGTATTGCAAGTTACATATTGTATCTTAATTATTTAGAGATTTGTTATTGAGTAGGGTTGTCAAAAGTATAAAAAATCAGACACTAAACGACACTAAAATCAGTATCGAGGGATTACACAGGTATAAGGCCACATGGTAAAATAAAAGAAAGTACAGTGGTTTCATGGATTTTTTTTAAAAGTGGAATTTTGTTTTACATCGTATGAATGTGCATTGTGTTCTGCGTCCTGATTGGCTAAGGGAGTGTAGACCATTGTCCATCAGTCTCCTCCGTGCCGTGTCTCCTGTACAGTACAGAATGTGTTCAGACATATTTACATAAATGTTGGATCACAGTGTGAGTCTGAAGTGCTGTATGTTTGCAAGTTTTCTCCTCGACAAAACCTAAAAGTGTTTCTTGCAAGGAAAGGCGCCTCTGTGGATATCGCTGGAGCAGAGGCATGAGAACAACAAATTTAAAGGAAGGGGGATATAATATACAAAGGTTTAAACTCTGAGAGTGTTTAAACAAGAGCGAAATGTGAAAAAATATTAATGCCTGTCTGAGAAAAGTGTATAAAGTGTGTGGTGAGGGGTTTTACAGCCTTAAAACATATATAATAATGTAAAAATAAAGCTGACTACTTTGCGGATTTCGCCTATTGCTGGTTATTTTTAGAACGTAACCCCCACGATAAACCAGGGACGACTGTACTACCATTTAATGTTGAAAATCACATTTTATTGTCTGAAGTAAAAGTGTTTATTATCATCATGGTATCAGAATCGGTATTGAGTGTCGAGTCTATTCCTTAGTCAAAATCAAGTTTGAAATGATTGTGACAGCTTTTATGTTCATCTTTCAGACTTGGAGTCAATGCGGGTTATCCTTTTGGGAAAAACTGGATCAGGGAAGAGCAGCTTGGGGAACACAATTCTGGGAGAGGACTTTTTCAAAAGTGACAACACTCCCAACTCCGGGATGAAGCAATGCCAATCCAAAACCAAATCAGTCAACGGGAAAAACATCACCCTTATTGACACGCCTGGTTTATTTGATTCGGCACGTCCAGAGGAGGAGCTTATGCCAGAAATTCTAAGCTGTCTTACCGAAAGCACTCCGGGCCCGCACGCATTCATAATCGTGCTAAAAGTCGAAAAATTCACCACGCAAGAGCAAGCCATCATCACGAAAATTTGCCATAACTTTTCCAAAGAAGCCTTACAATACGCTACTGTTGTCTTTACGCATGGCGACCAACTTACTTCGGGCATGAATATTGAAACATTTATCAAACAAAACAAAGGACTGAGCGAGCTAGTCCAAAAATGCGGTAATCGTTGCCATGTTGTTGACAATTCATACTGGAACGATCACCAGTCAGACCAGTACAGAAGTAACCAATATCAAGTTGAGGAGTTGCTCGAAACTATTGAGGAAATGGTAAAATCAAACAACTGGGGATATTATACTAATAAGGCGTTCAAAACGTTCGAGAAAGACATTGAGAAGGAGATGGAAGAAGTTAGCAAAGAATCTAACACATTTATCCCACCAGAAGTTATCAGAAAAGAAGCCACACAGCGCGTTTCTAATAGGTGGTTGATCAGTCTTACAGGTATCGGCACAGGAGCGTTACTTGGAGCTGTTTTTGGAGTTGAAGCATTTGTTAGACTGATCATCACTGCAGTTGAAAAGGCAGTGGTGTTGAAACCTGCGCAGAAGCTAGCATCGATGGCAGGGTTATCCATAGCAACAAGTGATATAGTGGCGGCAGGAGCGGTAGGAGCAGCGGGGGCGGTGGCGGCTGGGGGTATTTATGGAGGCGTGATTGAAGACAGAGCAGCAGACGGAGCCAATTCAGTGAAAGAGGCTTATGAGAGGGCTTTGAACGCAATAGTGAGCACAAAGGAGAGCTATTACTAGTGATGGAACGGTCAGCTTTTTTATTGGTTCAGGTTTCATTTTTCATTTATTGTCCTTTCCCCATGGAGAAATTTGGCTTGGTGCAGGATTCAGTAGCTTTAACATACATGACAAAAGACTGAAAAAACTGGACAATATACAATCACTCAGGCTTCACACATCTGCACAGTCAATGTTGTTAATCGATTTTATGAACTGGGTCACGAACAAGTTCTTGTATCTGTTATTTTTACATAAAGGAAACCTGTATCTGTAGAAGTGCCTAAGATTCAGATCTGTTTAAAATGGATCATGCTGACAGTGGGAGTGTGTCTGCCCTTTTAAATAATGCATAATCTATACAAAATGTTGCACTACAATAATAATAACACTGGGTTACAAAAAAAAAAAACATTTTTGAAAGTTGTCTGTGTTTTTTAAACTGAATTAGGACCATTTAGCACCGCTGAATCCAAAAATGATATCCATTTTTCTCAGTCAGGTCAGGTTTTTATGCTAATTTGATTTAGAAAAATCTGATATTCTGACTAAATTGATTACAATTTTGTGACATTATCAGTTGATTTTCTTTAATATTTCTCATCCAAAAAATGTTTTAGGAGATAAAAAATAGTTTTCTAACAGAATGTATTAATTAAATGTTACGGTATGTTAATTGATAAAGGTAAGTACATGTAAATTGGAACGTTACGTTATCATTGTGCGAAATTCAGGACATGAACTTCTGTTTTTACGAACCCCTTGAATGTTCAGCAGCAGGGATGTGTCTCTTCAGAGTCCAACAGTAATCAGCCATCATGACTGCATCCCAGCGTCCCTGATACCTGGTCTCCATCTCTTTTATGTCCTGATGGAATCTCTCCACCTGCTCATCACTCAGTGATCCCAGATTCTCAGGAAACCTGAACATTTAGCTCCTTTTGGGAAAAAGGATGTGGAGCATCATCATTAAAACCACACTGGAGGAATCTTTGTCACTGATGTCAGGAACTTCTGCAAAGACAGGTACTGGAATTTCATCACAGTGAGCTACAGGACGACGTGCTGATTCACGGTCAGGATACTTGAGGCTGCTTCGGTTCTTTCTGTTGATCCCAGTCACATCAAAATGCCTATAATTAAGTACATGTTGGATGCGCTATTACAAATCCATTACATCTCCGTGCAGGTGGCATGAACCCACCACCAGAAAAGTTACACAGCACACCTTTAAACTTTGTTAATTGCTCATCAAAAACAAATTTCAGATGATTTTTTCTATGCATCGGAAACCCCTTCTATAATTTTCTTTTTAATTTTTATTTTGCACAATAGGTCTCGTGGTTGGTGGATGTATTTTTTGGTTTATTTTGAAATTCTTAGCATTGGATGAAAGGAGCAGGATGTTTTGTTTTTAATGTTTCTACTGCACTAACGTCACTTTTATAACTATTTAAGAGTATACGATTGAAATTTAACATGTACCTTCATTTGCCTTCTTTCTTATACATGTGGGAGGTTTTGTTGGGATATAGAAATAAGGTTTATTTTCTTTAATGGTTATATTTGTCAATAAAAAAAGTATATTTGATTCATTTATTTTATTATTGTGTCTTGCATACAAAGAATGCCGAGCTCTTTAATAGGCTTATAAGACAACATTAACAAAATGCAATACTCCAGACATGTGTTAGAAAAAAAACAAAACAATAGACTCATTTAAACAAACTCATCTGCTGCTTCTTCCAGGCTTTACAGAGAAATGATGCCAACCTATAAACATTAGAATTAAACAACCATTTCATTTTGCTGTCGTCATTACACCAGAACATACCAGGGCATTGAGCGAAAATTTCATCAAATAAAGGATTTCTAAATTCGTCATAAAATGGACAATACAACAAAAAATGAGCTTCACTTTCCACTTCTCCCAACTCACATAAACCACAACGTCTTTCTTCTTCAGGGGTTTAAGAAAACCTCCTAGTTTCTAAAGCCAGGGGAAGGATCCCTGTCACAGCTGTGCCATCAATGATCTTTGATTGCTACTCAAATTTGCTTTGACATTAAATTCAGTCTTAAACGTATCTTTTAATTGAATATATGTTCACAACTTGGGTTTAGTCAAGATTCCATTCAGCCACTGCTCTTCATAATTGGACACCAGTTTTGCTCTTATTCTATTAACGCTGCATGGCAAATTATTATGAAATACTGTACATACTGAAGTGCTTCAGCAAAAACAGCCTGTTACTCTGCTGCCCAGGGTGACTTAGGCTTACTCCACTCAAAGACCTTTTTACAAACTCTATCATCAGGCTTATTAATAATTCGATTCCACAATCTGACCATATCACACTTTCTTTGAATTAAGCCAGAGGCAAAAACTTGTGCACTCCCAGGAAACAGCGGATGGTTCTGTTTTCCACAAAATCCAAGGTTGAACTGTATCCAGCCCCCCACACACCAGCAGCAGAGTTTAGAACAGGAGATACACAGGCCTCATACAGCTTTGAAAATGTTTCATAACTGAAATCTTTACACATTTTCACTTTGTTAATCACAGAACCCAGAGTTCGGCTGGCTGAAGCAGCATGGATTTTTACCCCGCTGTCAAAACTCATTAATTCATCAAATGTGAACCCCAGATTTTGTACTGAGGGACATATTCAAGAGTTACATTTCCAAATGTAAAGACCTTTTTACTTTGTGGAGCTGCCTTTTTTCTGAAATGCATTATTTGGGTTTTAGCTTGATTTATGACAAGTCTCCACTTACAGCACCAGTGTTGTAATATGTTTAACATCGACTGTAGGTCCTCTTCTGTTTCAGCGAGGAGTGCAACATCATCAGCATAGAGCAAAATGCCCACAACAACACTGTCCATGTGTACACCAATGTCCAACTGTTTGATTTCAAGAGCCAAGTCATTTATAAAAAGTGAGAACAGGCTTGGGGACAAAACGTCCAATTGTTTTACCCCAGTGGGTATAGGGAACCACTCAGTCTGTAGATCATTCACTTGAACACATCCAATACAGTCTGCACACAGGGACTTTAATGCTCGATAAAATGTACCATCAACCCCAGCCTGTAAATATGATCAACACAAGCTCTGTGTTTCCTAAATCCAGAGTTTTCCGTACAAAGAGTCAAAAGATGAACAGGTCTTGGGCTTTATACTTTATAATCTGAGCAGGGATAAACAAATATATATATATATATATATAACTCAGTATTTAAAAGGCATTGCAGACATCATGGAGGATTTAAACAACAGATTTAATTCTCGTCATCTGCAGAAATGATTAACCTGTTGGACTGTCAAGTTAGTAGTACTCATTTCGGAACAGAGCAATGTAATTAGTCAAAATCACTATATTTGTGAGGGTAGCCTTTTGTCTATAAAACATTGCAAAAATCAAAGGTAAACTGTCTAAACCAGACTTGGAGAGACTTATCCATGTATTTGTCTCCAGTAGGTTAGACTACTGTAACGTCCTGCTCACAGGCCTCTCCAAACGAGCCTTAACACAGAACAGTACATCTAGAACACTGCTGCTCAGGTCCTGACTAGAACCAGGAAGTACTTCACACATGTGTCCTGTGCTCAGGTCTCTGGCTCCTGTGGCTCAGAGAATAATCTTTAAAGCAGCTCTGTGTGAACAAGTCTCTCCATGGACCAGCACCAAAGAACATCTCCCACATATTAGAGCCACATGAACCATCTCACACTCTGAGGACTTCAGGGACCGGCCTCCTGCTGGTCCCAGAGTCAGGACTAAACATGGAGAATCAGCATTTCAGTTTTCTGCAGCTAAAACCTGGAACAGTTTTCCTGAAAATGTGAGACAGGCTTCTACTTCGACAATGTTTAAATCCAGGCTCAAAACAGTTCTGTTTAGCTGTGCATATGACGGAAAGGTTTTTACTCTGCACTCTTCTGTTTTAATTTTCATTTTATGATGATGATGATTTATGTTTTGTTTTGTTTGTATTGTGATTTTAATGTCTTTCTTATTCTGTAAAGCACTTTGAATTACTTTGTGTTCTAATTACGCTATAAATATAAACTTGTTATGTGTTATATTTTATAGGATTCTCTTAAAGCAGAGAAAAAGCTGTAGACTCACCTTGTACCACTAGTCTGATGCACTCTGTGGGTCTTTGTCCTGTATTTGTCGATGACACAAAAGAAAAATTCCCAGAGTCCGTGGTCTTCAGCTCCTTCACTTCTAAATTGTAATTAGTTTTGTTCAGTGTCACTGCCAGAAAACTGATGTCCAGTAACATCAAAATGTTTATCTGCAATTTTTACATTATTATATTTCCACTCCGCTGAAGTGAGGTTTTCGTTGACTGATCCTGGAGACAGCACAGTGTTTCCTCCCTCTCTTCCAAACTGCAGTGACAGACAACCAGCATCAAGAGCTGAAACAAATAAAACATAAAACATTACAAAAACTGATATTTGCTTGGATAAAGGTGAAGGGTCTCCATCGAGATACCGCCCACAACCACATTTGAACTAGAGCTGTTAAACTGGGCAGGACCTGGACGACTACAGAGGAAAGTATTTAATAAGAGCACTCACTTTACCACTTGTAACATCATGATCTCTGCGTACACTGAGAGTTCATTGTTCAGTTCTGAAAAACATTGAGATAAATTGTAGAAGAAGCCATTTTAAGAACAGGGACTTATGACACAACATGAAAAAGGAAATGTGCAGATCTGAAATTCTGCAGGTTACAAGTAGAAATAGAGCATTGTAGGTGAAGAAAACAATGAAATCTCCAGGCCCAGCTCCGAGCATGTCTGCATCTGTACCGTTTCCTCTTCTGTGTGAGAAAACTTCAGCAAGTCAACTGAATTAGTGGGGGAGGTGTCAAAACCGCCTGCTACCCCAGGATAGCACATTGCGTGTAGAGATGAGATTAGGCTTCCTAAACTGTCTTAGTTCAGTTTTATTCTAAGAATAAAACTGAACCATGAGTGAGACAGTGTGCTGGACTTTCCTTAGCCTTTTAGACCAAGTGCTTCTCCTCCTACGCACCTGTCGCTCAGTCAGGTCTACACTGAAACTAGAAAATAAAATTCAGAAATCTCCAATTAGGACCTAAACCAGATTTAAACTAACGCTAGGCAAACAGTTCTGTTTAGCTGTGGAAATGACTGGAAGGTTTTTATTCTGCACTCTTCTATTTTAATGTTCATTTTATGATTATTTATGTTTTGTTTTGTTTGTATTGTGATTTTTCTTTCTTTCTTGATCTGTAAAGCACTTTGAATGACTTTGTTTTCTAATTACGCTATAAATATAAACTTATAAATATAAACCTCTGCAAAAACCTCACAGAGATAGAACAGGTGTAGAAATGGCTGCACAGACCGTCCCTGCAGTATGTGGCTGCGGCTGTGACAGGAGCAGGGGTGGGGGGGTTTACCGGGGGACAGGAGGGGGCCTGGGTGTCCGATAGGTGGAGCTCGCCCACAGAGATGGTGCAAGACAGTGTGGTGTTTATCAGAGAAGTGGAGACACTGATGACACAGGCCAACAGCACTGCCATTGCTGGACGTGCCTTAGTCAGTACAGTCACTGGAGGCAGTGCAGCCAGTGCAGCCAGTGCAGCCAGTGCAGACAGTGCAGACAGTGCAGACAGTGCAGACAGTCCATAAGTTCCACTCATGTTTAGTTTCACTTCAAACAGAGTTATCAAATAGCATGAAACAATGAAGAAAATGAAGGTTTCTTTGTATTTGGTTTACATATAAGAAAAATGTTCAGCTGCTGATTTATATATGTGTAATTGCATAAGTATGATGTGTTTATGAATGGGATTTAGTTTGTCATACTTTAACCCTATAGCGTCGGATCCTATCGTCGCAGATAGAGCGGGTTGCGGACTTTCCAGCAGCGTAACTCCGCGCCCAGTCGTGCTCTCATGTAAATTCAAACGGCGTCTCAAAGTGGAGACATGGGGCTATCTAAATATTTTACCATCATTACAGTAATCTGCCTCTGATGTCCCTCGAAGGTGACGAATGAGAGCGCGGGGGCTGTGGGGATTTTCACTCATTTATTCGATGCGTAAAAGAAAAAATACGGATGGATGTGTAAAATAGAAGTAGTTGTGTTAAAAAAAAAAAAAAAAAAAAAAAAAAGCAGTAAATTCTGATACTTCGTTTAACATGATTTTTATGGCTATAAAAAGACAAAACCGTAATCAACATGATTAGCTCTGTTATCGCTTTCAAACGAAAAATGCAGTTTTACTCCTGGCTGTCAGAAGCTACTGCCCGAACTATACATCCCTCAATGATTCTATTCAGTGTCATCAGAGCAGCAATCATCATTCAAGTAATTATGAACATGTAAAAAGTTCAATTGTGTTGTGCAGTATTATCTCATGACATTGTGCAAGGTACATGAAAATGCACTGTACATGTAAGAATTCATAATACATTTACAAATAAATATATGTTTAACATTTTTGTATTAGGTGGTAGATCTTTCAGACACGATCATTTTAAAAGTAGCTCACATACTGAAAAAGTCTGAGCACCCCTGTCCTAGGCCTACACCCATATGAACTAACTACACTCATATCAGGGGTCGGCAACCCAAAATGTTGAAAGAGCCATACTGGATCAAAAAAACAAAAAACAAATATGTCTGGAGCCGCAAAAAATTAAAAGTCTTATATAAGCCTTATAATGAAGGCAACACATGCTGTATGTATCTATATTAGCCTACTATCAAAATGACTAAGTTGGCTACAAATACATAATGAGCCTTCATGATTAAATGTTTATTTCCCTGCAGCGCATCCTGTAGAGAATGACGCACCACGTGACTACTCTGCTGTACGATGCCGCCCATCGGAGTTCACATACCTGCATAAAAGCGCAGTCTGTTCAATATCGATCACATCACACGACTCATCACAGGCAATTGAGTATGCTGGTGCTGAATTAATGTCCTTGATTTGCTGATCGGTGATGTTGCCATTTTAATGGCCCTTTCCTTCACTGTCTTAGCGGAGAGAGACATGTCTTTGATTTTCTGTATTATCTCGGTTTTGTTTTTGAAGTCTGCAAATAGGTGTTCTGATATGATGATGAACGACTCCTTCATGTAGTCACCATCTGTGAACGGTTTTCCACGCTTTATTATTTCCCGGGTTGCAACAAAACTTGCAGCAGTAGTGGAGTTTGGAGATGCAATCCACTTCTTAAGGCGCAAAAATATTCTCAAACAAACGCAGGGCGATTACGTCCAAAGACGCGCGCGTTCTGACGTAGGCGCGCGCTGCGCTCTTGTTGCCAAGTGCATCTCGTTGCCAAGTGCATCAAAACAAATTTTGAATCTTTGGCTGCGATCAAAAACCTGCATTTGTGAGCTTCATTCGAGGATTTCTTGAGAAAGGAGACCAAACTTCAGGACATTTTCACCCAGACTTGTACTGACCACCCCCTGACTCGGACAACGAGACCTCTCTGAGGACTTCAAGACTTTTCTTAGACCTACAGACTTTTCTGAGGACCAGAGACGAGGTTTGACTGTTTCCCTGTTAATGTTAGTCCCTATGGGATTAATTTATTACCTATGACCTTATTACTCAAAAAAACAACCACTACTTAAGACAAAATGTCTTTTATCAAAGTCTATATCATGTTTTTGGTAAGTTTACTTACATGAGTTCAAACAAAACCATTAAACCTGCAGCAGGTCACAGAGCACTGAGCTCTACTAGAGCCTAATAGTGACTATTGTCAGCGTATACAAGGAGAAAAGCCATCAAACATGTACTTTTAAGCTTCCGAACACTGTTAGGCCCAGGAAATGTGGCTTTTTTTCTCATTTTATTAAGGATATAAAATATTTTAAACGTGTAGATTAATTTTCTGAGACTCTTAACACATTCAGTAGCCTACAAAGTTTTGTCATGTTCATGTTGCACAGCTGGTACTCAAACACGTTAGTCCAAAGTCAGTTTTGGAGGTGCCATTGTCAAAGTGAGAGTATGAACATGTCACTTTATACAATGAAATAGTCTAAAACAAAACCAGTGTGCTGGAGTGGGCAGACGAGAGGACTTCATGGCTCGTCTTAAGTGTCACATTAAACCGTGTAAAGAGGCTCTTTGCCTCCACCTGCTGTTCATTTGACATGTCACCTGCTTTAGGAGGTGTGTGCTGGGCAGTGGACGCTAATCGACTAATCGTGACTTAGTTGATGATGTATTTAAAAAGTCACAATGTAGAATAGAAATAATCATGTGACTAGTTGTCTAATCAAAAATACCATCACCGAGGCATAAGTCGGTGATGTAGTAGACTACTAAAATAATCGTTAGTTAGTGCCCCAGTAGTGTCATTTGTGTCATTTGGCAAGACACTACACCTCACACATTTGCCTGTGGGATCTACTTTGGTGATTGTAGATTGTTTGCAGCCACATCTTTGTCAGTCTGCCCAGGGCAGCTGTAATGAGAGTAGTTTGTGACCCAAGTGTTTTTCAGGATTGTACGAATAATATTCATATATAATGTACATGTAATGTACAAATGGATGCAGTTCCTGGAGCTGTGTGAAAGTGTCATTATAATGGCCCTGAGCCGCCCTGACCATAATAATCAATGTCTCATGTGGCTGTCTTTTACTTTGTATGTTGTTTTTCCATTTATGGACAAAATAAACTTTATGTCTGAAATAAATCATATAAAGCCAGTTATTTACCATTTTTTTATTTGTTAAATATCATATTTTATAGTAAATGCCTGAGAAACTACCACAGCTTATAACTATTTAAAATAAAATAAAACAAAGGAAACTGCATGTCATTTTTGCACATTTTATTACTAAATACAATCAAATAATGTAATATTTTGTAGAAATCCAATTAACTATTAGTTTTAAAATGATTGTATATGGTCAGCACATGAGTGGAAGGTTGAGGGCTCCATCAGCTGGTCATTCTCAAAGTGGTGGTGGGCCTCATATAAAACAAATATATAAATATGAATCTGAAATAATCTTAAGCCTGTAAAAGTTGAATAGTTAAATATAAATGTTATTTGTGCATCGCTGAATCAGTAAGAAAGATAACATTATTATTAAATATGTAAACCTAAAAAGACATATGTTTGCAGAGAATGAATAATGACTTCAAAACAGTAGCATAAGATCCCTCCTGTATGCATTTCCATTTCAAATTGAAAAAAAAAAAATCTAATTGCGGAAAAAAAATCTAATTGGGGGAAAAAAAATTCAAGCATTTAATTTCAAGTTTAAAAGTGTAAAAGGTGAACCTGACAGACGCGGGACAGGCGCAGGGGAAGGCGCAGTGCAGTCTCTCTCTTTCGGACCAGCAAAAAGCAGCTTCTCCTGTTTGGATCCAGTGGTCCTGCTGGTCAGATTCCACATTGTGATTTACATTCACAATATTAGTATAAGTCAAGTTTCTACGCTGCTTTTTGGAAAAAAAAAACACGTCGAATAAGCACGAGATGGGAAAACTACGGAACTTTTGGGCCGACGACAGTGACACCTTCACTCACATCACCTCCAGCCTGGCGCACCACGCGGTCAAAAACAACCGCTCAAGGCTCAACTCCAACACGCCCCAAGATCCTCACGGGGCTGAGGGGGCTCTGTGCTCCACGGGGACGACGGGGCTCTGTGCTCCACGGGGCTGAGGGGCTCTGTGCTCCACGGGGCTGAGGGGGCTCTGTGCTCCACGGGGCTGAGGGGCTCTGTGCTCCACGGGGCTGAGGGGGCTCTGTGCTCCACGGGGCTGAGGGGCTCTGTGCTCCACGGGGCTGAGGGGGCTCTGTGCTCCACGGGGCTGAGGGGCTCTGTGCTCCACGGGGCTGAGGGGCTCTGTGCTCCACGGGGCTGAGGGGCTCTGTGCTCCACGGGGCTGAGGGGCTCTGTGCTCCGGTGCCACAGGTCTGTGCGGGTTGGTCCGCGGTGCGCACGGCTCATCTGTGGCTTGTTCTGCAGGCACGTCCCTCGTCTTCCACCAGCCATAAAACACTTGTGGGCGTCTCACAGGTGTGCTGAAAGCGCAATGTAAAAGGCTTAGCTTATAAAAAAGGAACGCGCGAATTTAAAATGCAAGTCCAACAAATTCTACAAATAAATAAATGCGCTTCAAAATAAAATCATAAAATTACGCCGTATTACACAACCATTAGCCAATTATTTAAGGCGCAAAAATATTCTCAAACAAACGCAGGGCGATTACGTCCAAAGACGCGCGCATTCTGACGTAGGCGCGCGCTGCGCTCTTGTTGCCAAGTGCATCTTGTTGCCAAGTGCATCAAAACAAATCAAGATCAAAAACCTGCATTTGTGCGCTTCATTCGAGGATTTCTTGAGAAAGGAGACCAAACTTCAGGACATTTTCACCCAGACTTGTACTGACCACCCCCTGACTCGGACAACGAGACCTCTCTGAGGACTTCAAGACTTTTCTTAGACAAGACTTCTCTGAGGACCAGAGACGAGGTTTGACTGTTTCCCTGTTAATGTTAGTCCCTATGGGATTAATTTATTACCTATGACCTTATTACTCAAAAAAACAACCACTACTTAAGACAAAATGTGCTGAGCGCAATGTAAAAGGCGGAGAGTAGTTTATTAAAAAAAAGGAATGCGCGCATTTACACTACTTAAGACAACAACTTTTATCAAAGTCTATATCATGTTTACGGTAAGTTTTGCTTAATGAAATGTGTCCTTAATAAAATGTTTTACACAAGTTCTAACAAAAGCATGACACCAGGTAACAGGGCACTGAGCCAATATATACAAGGAGAAAAGTCATCAAACATGTACTTTTAGGCTTCCAAACACTGTTATGCCCAAGAAATGTAACCTCTCACTTATGTCAAACTCAAGGCCCGGGGGCCAAATGCGGCCCTCAACATGCAGGCCTGTTTTACAGTTTGATCACAGTTAATTTTGAAATGGGCGTCTGATTTTCAGAGACTCTGGGTCAAAGGAAGATTCCACTAAGAAGCTGCAGTGTATTGTTTGATTAAACGTGTATATATGAATGTGAATGTATGTATAGTTGTATGTGTGTATATGTATGTATGCAGATATGTATATGTGTTTGTATCGATGTATTATTATTATTTATTTATTTATTTATTTATTTATTTATTTATTTTTGTTATTGTACAAATTTAATTGTTGAAGAAGTGCTGGTCCTCTATGTGGCACTTTTCTGCTGAGCGCACTTGCCCTAATGCCCCAAGTTCTAACTCTACCCCTCCTGCCCCACAGGCGGAGCCTGTCCCCCTGTTCCCTGGACCTAAACCGGACTGGGTGGTGCAGATTGAGGCCTACCTGCAGGAGCGTGAGCTGGACTGGAAGGACTGGAAAAGGTAAGTGAACCACAGAGGCCAATTCCATCTGAAAAACACAATTATTTTATACAATTATTTTTTAACAACTTTCTCTCTGTGTTTCTTTGAAGGAACAGGAGAGGAGCTGGGAGTCAAAGACCACATCCCAGTTAAGGGTGATGTATTCTTTATTCTTTATAAAGTAGCATGTAAGTAGTGTGTAAAAAAAAAAAAGAAGTTACATAGGTTAAGGTTGTTTTCATGTATGTCCGTGTGCTGCTGGGGGGTGGGCTGGTGCCCTTGTTCTCTGCCTCCGGGGAGGGCTGTCCCGATCCATAGCCCATGGGGGGTGGGCCAATCCTGGCTCGGTTTGTACTGGTCCCCTGGTTCTTTGTCTCCGGTGGGAGAGGCATTCTGGCCATAGGGCCAACATGAATTGGCTTGCACTGGGGCGGTTCGCTCGGGAATGTGTCTGGTGGGGTACCAGGGTCATAGTGTGAGAATGAGATGGGGGTGAGGTTTGGATGGGGCCCTGGGGTTGGTGGTGGGAGGGCCAGGGGGGATCCGGGGCCCTAGCCTGTCTTTGGCGCCACTCCCGAGCTATTGTCTCGCTTGGTACTGGCGTGCTCTGCCTGGCATGCTCTGCCTGGGTTCTAGGTCAGGGCACCAACCTACCTTCAGGGCCTGATGATGACTCGTTCTTCCTGGGTGCTGGATCGTGATGCTCCTCCTGGAGGTGGAGGGCTGGGGCATCAGCCTGCATTCATTGGCCCAGTGATGGCTTATTATTTCTGGGTGGGGGAACGGGATGTTCCCCGTTCATTGTGGGTGTGGAGCCTGGGGATCGGCTTGGGTTGGTTTGCCGAGGGGTGGCTTGCTCTCCCTGGGTGCTTGCTCAGCCTGCCTGGACGGGGATGGCTCTTTCTTTCTGGGTGGGGGGCCGGGATTCTCCCCCTCCCCCTGGGGGCGTCAGGATTGGCTCATTCTCCATAGGTGCTGGATCAGGATGTTGCCCCTGAAGGTGGTGGGCTGGGGCGCTGGTCTGCATTCAGTGGCCCAGGGGTGGTTCATTCTTTCTGGGTGGGGAACCAAGATGTTTCCCCTTCCTTGTGGTTGTGGAGCCTGGGGATCAGCTTGAATTGGTTTGGCTGAAGGTGGCTCGCTCTCCCTGGGTGCTTGATCGGCCTGCCTCGCCAGGGGTGGCTTTTTCTTTCTTGGGGAGGGGGGCAGGTTTCTCCCCCTCCCTCTGGGGGTGGGTGGCCTGGGGGCTAGCATGGATTATCTGGGCCGGGATTTGCTCATTCTCCATGGGTGCTGGATCGAGGCGGTCCCCCCTGGGGGTGAGGAGGCCGGGCGCCAGCCTGCCCTTGGTGCCCCGGAGGTGGCCCTTTCCTTCTGGGTGGGGGGCCGGAGGTTCCCCCCCCGGGGACGAGGGGCCGGGGGAACAGCATGTATTGTCTGGGCCAGGATTGTCTCGTTCTCCATGGGTGCTGGATCACGGCTTTCTCCCCTGGAGGTGGGGGGCTGGGGCGCCAGCCTGCCTTCAACGGCCCGGAGGTGGCTCATTCTTCTTGGGTGAGGGGTCGGGATGATCCCCCTGCGCCTGGGCTGGAGGGCCAGCATGTATTGTCTGGGCCAGGATTGGCCATTGGTGCTGGATCAGGATGCCTCTGTGGAGGTGGAAGGCTGGGGCACCAGCCTGCATTCCGTGGCCCACCAGAGATAATTCATTCCTTGTGGGTGTGGGCCTGGGGATCAGCTTGGATTGGTTTGCCCAGGGGTGGCTCGCTCTCCCTGGGTGCTTGCTCCTCCTGCCTGGCCGGGGATGGCTCTTTCCTTCTGGGTGGGGGGCCGGGGTTCTCCCCCTCCCCCTGGGGGCAGGGGCCGAGGGATCAGAGTGGATTATCTGGGCTGGGAATGGCTCGTTCTCCATGGGTGCTGGATCGAGGTGGTCCCCCTGGGGGTGGGGGGCCAGGGCGCCAGCCTGCCCTCGGTGGCCGATGGGTGGCTTCCTTCTCCTGGATGGGGAGCCAGGCTGCTCCCCCTGGTGCCATTGGATCCATTCCTGGCTAAAGTAGTTCAAGCTGATCCCCAGGCTCTACACCTACAAAGAAGGGGGAACATCCTGGTCACTCCAGATTTGGGTATCCCGACTCCCTTTTGATCGGCCAGGGGCGACGTAGGTCATCTCCCCACCCTCCCGTACAGCTTTCGCACATCTCTTAGGACCGACTAGACCGACTAGACTCCCACTGTCTACGACAGTGGGGGTCTAGGGCTTGTGGACCTGGTCATCAAAAAGAACAGAAAAGAACTCCCTCAGAACCGGTGGCGCTCAATGTCTCACAGTTTTATCTGGTGAAGCGAATGATTAGAGGTCTTATGGTCGAAACAATCTCAACCTATTCTCAAACTTTAAATGGGTAAGAAGTCTTGCTGGCTGGCTTAGAGCTGGGCATGGAAGTGACCCATGCCAATGTCATGGGTCACTTTTGGTAAGCAGAACTGGTGTGTGGGATGAACGGAATGCTGGGTTACGGCACCCAATGTTGACGCTCATCAGACCCCCCCCCCCCCCCCAGGGACGAGGATCCGGGGGAACAGCATGTATTGTCGCCCGGGTGGAGCCACTGCGGGTGCAGATCTTGGTAGTAGTAGCAAATATTTAAATGAGAACTTTGAAGGCCAAAGTGGAGAAGGGTTGTGAACAGCAGTTGAACATGGGTAAGTCGGTCCTAAGAGATGGGCGAAAGCTGTACGGAAGGGTGGGGAGATGACCTACGTCGCCCCTGGCCGATCGAAAGGGAGTCGGGATACCCAAATCTGGAGTGACCAGGATGTTCCCCCTTCTTTGTAGGTGTAGAGCCTAGGGATCAGCTTGAACTGCTTTAGCCAGGAATGGCTCCAATGGCACCAGGGGGAGCAGCCTGGCTCCTCATCCAGGAGAAGGAAGCCACCCATCGGCCGCTGAGGGCAGGCTGGGGCCCTGGCCTCCAACTGATCCAGCATCCATGGAGAACGAGCCAGTCCCAACCCAGAAAATCCACTCTGATCCCTTGGCCTCCGCCCACAGGGGGAGGGGAGAATCCTGGCCCCCCACCTAGAACGAAAGAGCCATCCCTGTCCAGGCAGGCTGAGCAAGCACCCAGGGAGAGCAAGCAACCCCTCGGCAAACCAAGCTGATCCCCAGGCTCCACACCCACAATGAAGGGGGAACATCCCGTTCCCCCACCCAGAAAGAATGAGCCATCACTGGGCCAATGAATGCAGGCTGATGCCCCAGCCCTCCACCTCCAGGAGGGGCATCCCGATCCAGCACCCAAGGAGAACGAGCCAATCCTGGCCCAGACAATACATGCTGGTCCCCCGGCCTCTCGCCCCCAGGGGGAGGGGGGAATCCTGGGGGGTGGGTGGCCTTGGGGGCTAGCATGGATTGTCTGGGCCGGGATTTGCTCATTCTCCATGGGTGCTGGATTGAAGCTGTCCCCCCTGGGGGTGGGGGGCCGGGGCGCCAGCCTGCCCTCGGTGCCCCGGAGGTGACCCTTTTCCTTCTGGGTGGGGGACCGAGGTTCCCCCCCTCCCCCTGGGGGCAAGGGGCCGGGGGAAATGCATGTATTGCCTGGTCCAGGATTGGCTCGTTCTCCATTGGTGATGGATCACGGCTTTCTCCCCTGGAGGTGGGGGGCTGGAGCGCCAGCCTGCCTTCAGCCCCCCGGGGGTGGGGGGTGCTCACCCTGCGCCTGAGCTGGAGGGCCAGCATGGGGTGTCTGGGCCAGGATTGGCTCATTCTGGATCAGGATGCCTCCGTGGAGGTGGAAGGCTGGGGCACCACCCTGCATTCAGTGGCAGGGATTGGTTTGCCCAGGGATGGCTCGCTCTCCCTGGGTGCTTGCTCAGCCTGCCTGGCCGGGGATGGCTCTTTCCTTCTGGGTGGGGGGCCGGGGTTCTCCCCTCCCCCTGTGGGCGGAGGCCAAGGGATCAGAGTGGATTTTCTGGGTTGGGACTGGCTCGTTCTCCATGGATGCTGGATCAGTTGGAGGCCAGGGCCCCAGCCTGCCTTCAGCGGCCGATGGGTGGCTTCCTTCTCCTGGATGGGGAGCCAGGCTGCTCCCCCTGGTGCCATTGGAGCCATTCCTGGCTAAAGCAGTTCAAGCTGATCCCCAGGCTCTACACCTACAAAGAAGGGGGAACATCCTGGTCACTCCAGATTTGGGTATCCCGACTCCCTTTTGATCGGCCAGGGGCAACGTCGGTCATCTCCCCACCCTTCCGTAAAGCTTTCACCCATCTCTTAGGACCGACTGACCCATGTTCAACTACTGTTCACAACCCTTCTCCACTTTGGCCTTCAAAGTTCTCATTTAAATATTTGTTACTACTACCAAGATCTGCACCCGCAGTGGCTCCACCCGGGCGCCGTAGGCCTCCATGCTCACTGCAGTGGCCTTCCTACTCATAACAGCATAGCCCCTGCGGCTCCTTATGCCGGTGATGGCCCATTATGGGCCGACGCTCCAGTGGGGAGGGGGAGCATCCCAGCCCCCCACCCAGGAAGAATGAGCCACCCCTGGCGCCCCAGCCCCCCACCTCCAGGGGAGAAACCCGTGATCCAGCACCAATGGAGAATGAGCCATTCCTGGGCTACTGAAGGCAGGCTCGTGCCCCAGTTCTCCACCTTCAGAAGGAGAAAATCCCAGTCCCCCACCCAGAAGGAATGAGCTACCCCTAGAGGGCCACAGAATACAGGCTGGTGCCCCAGCCCTCCACCTCCAGGGGGGCATCCCAATCCAGCACTCATGGAGAATGAGCCAATCCCGGCCCAGACACCCCATGCTGGCCCTCCGGCCCTTCGCCCTCAGGGGGAGGGGGAGAAACATCCACACCCACAAGGAAGGGGAAACAACCTAGTCCCCCACCCAGAAAGAATGAGCCACCCCTGGGCCACTGAACGCAGGCTGGCGCCTCAGCCCTCCACCTCCGGGGGGCAACCTGATCCCGCAACCATGGAGAACGAGCCATTTCTGGGGTCTGATGAGCGTTGACATTGGGCGCCCTAATCCGGCATTCGGTTCATCCCGCAGTGCCCGTTCTGCTTACCAAAAGTGGCCCAGTAGGGGGCTTGCATTCCACGCCAAGCTCCAAGCCAGCAAGTCAAGTTTCTTACTTGTTTGATTGTTTCGGCCCCAAGAAGCCTAATCATTCACTTTACCAGATAAAACTGCGAGACATTGAGCACCAGTGGTACTGAGGGAGACTTCAGAAGGAACCAGCTACTAGGTGGTTTGATTAGTGTTTGGCCCCTATACCCAGGTCGGACAGCCGATTTGCACGTCAGGACCGCTGCAGGCCTCCACCAGAGTTTCCTCTGGCTTCGCCCTGCCCAGGCATAGTTCATCATCTCTTGGTTCCCATCTTGATGAGGAAGGGAGAGGAGACCACCCCGGCACCCGCGGAGAGCGGGGGAGAGCCCCCGGCGGGGCTCTCTCCCGCACTCTGCTTGACTGCTGTGGGAGAGGAGGAGGCTCAGGGTCCGTCAGCGGAGACAGACACCCAGCTGGCGAGCGGGGGGGCGCCAGTGGTAGGGGCGGGTGAGAAAGCTGACTCACGCCGCACCCTCGATCTGGGGGAGGAGGTCGCGTGCGGCCCCACTCCTAATGCCCGGGCGGCAGCAGTCGAACCGGTGAGGAGGACGAGCATGAGACTGGCCCCGTGTTCCACCTCCGAGGCGGGGGAAGCGGCCCCGGCAGCGGGCCGCATTCCTAGACTAGAAAGCATCATGCGGGGAAGACAGTGGGGCGAGCTGCCAACGAGAGCGCGCTCTCTGTCACAGGGCAGTAGAGCTGAGCGGGGCAGAGCGGAGGCAGCGTGCGCGCGCTATGCCTGCGCGCAGCCCCCGCGAGCCGGCTCTCTCTCTCACACCAGCCCCTACCCCCAACACTGCCGCCTTCAATCAGACCGCTGACGACTCTGAGCTGATCGAATTCAGCACGCCTGAGGTTAAAAAACGCCTGGGGGACACGGATATGCAGAAGAGTAAACACAAAAAGTCAAAATGAACCTCAGGCAACATCTCCCTCCTGTGCGCCATGGCACGCCTCTCCTCTCCGTCAACACTGGGGGCCTCGGAGGATCCCTCAGCCGCTTCATCTGGAAGAGGGAGAGAGCGCTGGTGGCCCACGACACCATCGTGGGGGGCTACGACAGTGGGGGTCTAGGGCTTGTGGACCTGGTCATCAAAAAGAACAGAAAAGAAAAGAACTCCCTCAGAACCAGTGGCGCTCAATGTCTCACAGTTTTATCTGGTGAAGCGAATGATTAGAGGTCTTATGGTTGAAACAATCTCAACCTATTCTCAAACTTTAAATGGGTAAGAAGTCTTGCTGGCTGGCTTAGAGCTGGGCATGGAAGTGACCCATGCCAATGTCATGGGTCACTTTTGGTAAGCAGAACTGGTGCTGTGGGATGAACGGAACGCTGGGTTACGGCACCCAATGCTGACGCTCATCAGACCCCAGAAATGGCTCGTTCTCCATGGGTGCTGGATCGGGATGCCCCCCTGGAGGTGGAGGGCTGGTGCGCTGGCCTGCATTCAGTGGCCCAGGGGTAGCTCATTCTTTCTGGGTGGGGGGCCGTGGTTCCCTCCCCCCCCCCCAGGGACGAGGATCCGGGGGAACAGCATGTATTGTCTGGGCCAGGATTGGCTCATTCTCCATTGGTGCTGGATCACGGGTTTCTCCCCTGGAGGTGGGGGGCTGGGGGGCTGGAGTGTCGGCCCATAATGGGCCATCACCGGCATAAGGAACCGCAAGGGCTATGCTGCTATGAGTAGGAAGGCCACTGCGGTGAGCATGGAGGCCTACGGCACCCGGGTGGAGCCACTGCGGGTGCAGATCTTGGTAGTTGTAGCAAATATTTAAATGAGAACTTTGAAGGCCAAAGTGGAGAAGGGTTGTGAACAGCAGTTGAACATGGGTAAGTCGGTCCTAAGAGATGGGCGAAAGCTGTACGGAAGGGTGGGGAGATGACCTAGCTTGGATTGGTTTGCCCAGGGGTGGCTCGCTCTCCCTGGGTGCTTGCTCAGCCTGCCTGGCCGGGGATGGCTCTTTCCTTCTGGGTGGGGGGCCGGGGTTCTCCCCTCCCCCTGTGGGCGGAGGCCAAGGGATCAGAGTGGATTTTCTGGGTTGGGACTGGCTCGTTCTCCATGGATGCTGGATCAGTTGGAGGCCAGGGCCCCAGCCTGCCTTCAGCGGCCGATGGGTGGCTTCCGTCTCCTGGATGGGGAGCCAGGCTGCTCCCCCTGGTGCCATTGGAGCCATTCCTGGCTAAAGCAGTTCAAGCTGATCCCCAGGCTCTACACCTACAAAGAAGGGGGAACATCCTGGTCACTCCAGATTTGGGTATCCCGACTCCCTTTTGATCGGCCAGGGGCAACGTCGGTCATCTCCCCACCCTTCCGTAAAGCTTTCGCCCATCTCATAGGACCGACTGACCCATGTTCAACTACTGTTCACAACCCTTCTCCACTTTGGCCTTCAAAGTTCTCATTTAAATATTTGTTACTACTACCAAGATCTGCACCCGCAGTGGCTCCACCCGGGCGCCGTAGGCCTCCATGCTCACTGCAGTGGCCTTCCTACTCATAGCAGCATAGCCCCTGCGGCTCCTTATGCCGGTGATGGCCCATTATGGGCCGACGCTCCAGTGGGGAGGGGGAGCATCCCAGCCCCCCACCCAGGAAGAATGAGCTACCCCTAGAGGGCCACAGAATGCAGGCTGGTGCCCCAGCCCTCCACCTCCAGGGGGGCATCCCAATCCAGCACTCATGGAGAATGAGCCAATCCCGGCCCAGACACCCCATGCTGGCCCTCCGGCCCTTCGCCCTCAGGGGGAGGGGGAGAAACATCCACACCCACAAGGAAGGGGAAACAACCTAGTCCCCCACCCAGAAAGAATGAGCCACCCCTGGGCCACTGAACGCAGGCTGGCGCCTCAGCCCTCCACCTCCGGGGGGCATCCTGATCCCGCAACCATGGAGAACGAGCCATTTCTGGGGTCTGAGGAGCGTTGACATTGGGCGCCCTAATCCGGCATTCGGTTCATCCCGCAGTGCCCGTTCTGCTTACCAAAAGTGGCCCAGTAGGGGGCTTGCATTCCACGCCAAGCTCCAAGCCAGCAAGTCAAGTTTCTTACTTGTTTGATTGTTTCGGCCCCAAGAAGCCTAATCATTCACTTTACCAGATAAAACTGCGAGACATTGAGCACCAGTGGTACTGAGGGAGACTTCAGAAGGAACCAGCTACTAGGTGGTTTGATTAGTGTTTGGCCCCTATACCCAGGTCGGACAGCCGATTTGCACGTCAGGACCGCTGCAGGCCTCCACCAGAGTTTCCTCTGGCTTCGCCCTGCCCAGGCATAGTTCATCATCTCTTGGTTCCCATCTTGATGAGGAAGGGAGAGGAGACCACCCCGGCACCCGCGGAGAGTGGGGGAGAGCCCCCGGCGGGGCTTTCTCCCGCGCTCTGCTTGACTGGGGTGGGAGAGGAGGAGGCTCAGGGTCCGTCAGCGGAGACAGACACCCAGCTGGCGAGCGGGGGGGCGCCAGTGGTAGGGGCGGGTGAGAAAGCTGACTCACGCCGCACCCTCGATCTGGGGGAGGAGGTCGCGTGCGGCCCCACTCCTAATGCCCAGGGCGGCAGCAGTCGAACCGGTGAGGAGGACGAGCATGAGACTGGCCCCGTGTTCCACCTCCGAGGCGGGGGAAGCGGCCCCGGCAGCGGGCCGCATTCCTAGACTAGAAAGCATCATGCGGGGAAGACAGTGGGGCGAGCTGCCAACGAGAGCGCGCTCTCTGTCACAGGGCAGTAGAGCTGAGCGGGGCAGAGCGGAGGCAGCGTGCGCGCGCTATGCCTGCGCGCAGCCCCCGCAAGCCGGCTCTCTCTCTCACACCAGCCCCTACCCCCAACACTGCCGCCTTCAATCAGACCGCTGACGACTCTGAGCTGATCGAATTCAGCACGCCTGAGGTTAAAAAACGCCTGGGGGACACGGATATGCAGAAGAGTAAACACAAAAAGTCAAAATGAACCTCAGGCAACATCTCCCTCCTGTGCGCCATGGCACGCCTCTCCTCTCCGTCAACACTGGGGGCCTCGGAGGAGCCCTCAGCCGCTTCATCTGGAAGAGGGAGAGAGCGCTGGTGGCCCACGACACCATCGTGGGGGGCTACGACAGTGGGGGTCTAGGGCTTGTGGACCTGGTCATCAAAAAGAACAGAAAAGAAAAGAACTCCCTCAGAACCAGTGGCGCTCAATGTCTCACAGTTTTATCTGGTGAAGCGAATGATTAGAGGTCTTATGGTTGAAACAATCTCAACCTATTCTCAAACTTTAAATGGGTAAGAAGTCTTGCTGGCTGGCTTAGAGCTGGGCATGGAAGTGACCCATGACATTGGCATGGGTCACTTTTGGTAAGCAGAACTGGTGCTGTGGGATGAACGGAATGCTGGGTTACGGCACCCAATGCTGACGCTCATCAGACCCCAGAAATGGCTCGTTCTCCATGGGTGCTGGATCGGGATGCCCCCCTGGAGGTGGAGGGCTGGTGCGCTGGCCTGCATTCAGTGGCCCAGGGGTAGCTCATTCTTTCTGGGTGGGGGGCCGTGGTCCCCCCCCCCCCCCAGGGACGAGGATCCGGGGGAACAGCATGTATTGTCTGGGCCAGGATTGGCTCATTCTCCATTGGTGCTGGATCAAGGGTTTCTCCCCTGGAGGTGGGGGGCTGGGGGGCTGGAGTGTCGGCCCATAATGGGCCATCACCGGCATAAGGAACCGCAAGGGCTATGCTGCTATGAGTAGGAAGGCCACTGCGGTGAGCATGGAGGCCTACGGCACCCGGGTGGAGCCACTGCGGGTGCAGATCTTGGTAGTTGTAGCAAATATTTAAATGAGAACTTTGAAGGCCAAAGTGGAGAAGGGTTGTGAACAGCAGTTGAACATGGGTAAGTCGGTCCTAAGAGATGGGCGAAAGCTGTACGGAAGGGTGGGGAGATGACCTAGCTTGGATTGGTTTGCCCAGGGGTGGCTCGCTCTCCCTGGGTGCTTGCTCAGCCTGCCTGGCCGGGGATGGCTCTTTCCTTCTGGGTGGGGGGCCGGGGTTCTCCCCTCCCCCTGTGGGCGGAGGCCAAGGGATCAGAGTGGATTTTCTGGGTTGGGACTGGCTCGTTCTCCATGGATGCTGGATCAGTTGGAGGCCAGGGCCCCAGCCTGCCTTCAGCGGCCGATGGGTGGCTTCCTTCTCCTGGATGGGGAGCCAGGCTGCTCCCCCTGGTGCCATTGGAGCCATTCCTGGCTAAAGCAGTTCAAGCTGATCCCCAGGCTCTACACCTACAAAGAAGGGGGAACATCCTGGTCACTCCAGATTTGGGTATCCCGACTCCCTTTTGATCGGCCAGGGGCGACGTCGGTCATCTCCCCACCCTTCCGTACAGCTTTCGCCCATCTCTTAGGACCGACTGACCCATGTTCAACTACTGTTCACAACCCTTCTCCACTTTGGCCTTCAAAGTTCTCATTTAAATATTTGTTACTACTACCAAGATCTGCACCCGCAGTGGCTCCACCCGGGCGCCGTAGGCCTCCATGCTCACTGCAGTGGCCTTCCTACTCATAGCAGCATAGCCCCTGCGGCTCCTTATGCCGGTGATGGCCCATTATGGGCCGACGCTCCAGTGGGGAGGGGGAGCATCCCAGCCCCCCACCCAGGAAGAATGAGCTACCCCTAGAGGGCCACAGAATGCAGGCTGGTGCCCCAGCCCTCCACCTCCAGGGGGGCATCCCAATCCAGCACTCATGGAGAATGAGCCAATCCCGGCCCAGACACCCCATGCTGGCCCTCCGGCCCTTCGCCCTCAGGGGGAGGGGGAGAAACATCCACACCCACAAGGAAGGGGAAACAACCTAGTCCCCCACCCAGAAAGAATGAGCCACCCCTGGGCCACTGAACGCAGGCTGGCGCCTCAGCCCTCCACCTCCGGGGGGCATCCTGATCCCGCAACCATGGAGAACGAGCCATTTCTGGGGTCTGATGAGCGTTGACATTGGGCGCCCTAATCCGGCATTCGGTTCATCCCGCAGTGCCCGTTCTGCTTACCAAAAGTGGCCCAGTAGGGGGCTTGCATTCCACGCCAAGCTCCAAGCCAGCAAGTCAAGTTTCTTACTTGTTTGATTGTTTCGGCCCCAAGAAGCCTAATCATTCACTTTACCAGATAAAACTGCGAGACATTGAGCACCAGTGGTACTGAGGGAGACTTCAGAAGGAACCAGCTACTAAGTGTTTTGATTAGTGTTTGGCCCCTATACCCAGGTCGGACAGCCGATTTGCACGTCAGGACCGCTGCAGGCCTCCACCAGAGTTTCCTCTGGCTTCGCCCTGCCCAGGCATAGTTCATCATCTCTTGGTTCCCATCTTGATGAGGAAGGGAGAGGAGACCACCCCGGCACCCGCGGAGAGCGGGGGAGAGCCCCCGGCGGGGCTCTCTCCCGCGCTCTGCTTGACTGGGGTGGGAGAGGAGGAGGCTCAGGGTCCGTCAGCGGAGACAGACACCCAGCTGGCGAGCGGGGGGGCGCCAGTGGTAGGGGCGGGTGAGAAAGCTGACTCACGCCGCACCCTCGATCTGGGGGAGGAGGTCGCGTGCGGCCCCACTCCTAATGCCCAGGGCGGCAGCAGTCGAACCGGTGAGGAGGACGAGCATGAGACTGGCCCCGTGTTCCACCTCCGAGGCGGGGGAAGCGGCCCCGGCAGCGGGCCGCATTCCTAGACTAGAAAGCATCATGCGGGGAAGACAGTGGGGCGAGCTGCCAACGAGAGCGCGCTCTCTGTCACAGGGCAGTAGAGCTGAGCGGGGCAGAGCGGAGGCAGCGTGCGCGCGCTATGCCTGCGCGCAGCCCCCGCAAGCCGGCTCTCTCTCTCACACCAGCCCCTACCCCCAACACTGCCGCCTTCAATCAGACCGCTGACGACTCTGAGCTGATCGAATTCAGCACGCCTGAGGTTAAAAAACGCCTGGGGGACACGGATATGCAGAAGAGTAAACACAAAAAGTCAAAATGAACCTCAGGCAACATCTCCCTCCTGTGCGCCATGGCACGCCTCTCCTCTCCGTCAACACTGGGGGCCTCGGAGGAGCCCTCAGCCGCTTCATCTGGAAGAGGGAGAGAGCGCTGGTGGCCCACGACACCATCGTGGGGGGCTACGACAGTGGGGGTCTAGGGCTTGTGGACCTGGTCATCAAAAAGAACAGAAAAGAAAAGAACTCCCTCAGAACCAGTGGCGCTCAATGTCTCACAGTTTTATCTGGTGAAGCGAATGATTAGAGGTCTTATGGTTGAAACAATCTCAACCTATTCTCAAACTTTAAATGGGTAAGAAGTCTTGCTGGCTGGCTTAGAGCTGGGCATGGAAGTGACCCATGCCAATGTCATGGGTCACTTTTGGTAAGCAGAACTGGTGCTGTGGGATGAACGGAATGCTGGGTTACGGCACCCAATGCTGACGCTCATCAGACCCCAGAAATGGCTCGTTCTCCATGGGTGCTGGATCGGGATGCCCCCCTGGAGGTGGAGGGCTGGTGCGCTGGCCTGCATTCAGTGGCCCAGGGGTAGCTCATTCTTTCTGGGTGGGGGGCCGTGGTCCCCCCCCCCCCCCCCCAGGGACGAGGATCCGGGGGAACAGCATGTATTGTCTGGGCCAGGATTGGCTCATTCTCCATTGGTGCTGGATCACGGGTTTCTCCCCTGGAGGTGGGGGGCTGGGGGGCTGGAGTGTCGGCCCATAATGGGCCATCACCGGCATAAGGAACCGCAAGGGCTATGCTGCTATGAGTAGGAAGGCCACTGCGGTGAGCATGGAGGCCTACGGCACCCGGGTGGAGCCACTGCGGGTGCAGATCTTGGTAGTTGTAGCAAATATTTAAATGAGAACTTTGAAGGCCAAAGTGGAGAAGGGTTGTGAACAGCAGTTGAACATGGGTAAGTCGGTCCTAAGAGATGGGCGAAAGCTGTACGGAAGGGTGGGGAGATGACCTACCCCCACCTAGAACGAAAGAGCCATCCCTGTCCAGGCAGGCTGAGCAAGCACCCAGGGAGAGCAAGCAACCCCTCGGCAAACCAAGCTGATCCCCAGGCTCCACACCCACAATGAAGGGGGAACATCCCGTTCCCCCACCCAGAAAGAATGAGCCATCACTGGGCCAATGAATGCAGGCTGATGCCCCAGCCCTCCACCTCCAGGAGGGGCATCCCGATCCAGCACCCAAGGAGAACGAGCCAATCCTGGCCCAGACAATACATGCTGGTCCCCCGGCCTCTCGCCCCCAGGGGGAGGGGGGAATCCCGGGGGGTGGGTGGCCTTGGGGGCTAGCATGGATTGTCTGGGTTGGGATTTGCTCATTCTCCATGGGTGCTGGATTGAAGCTGTCCCCCCTGGGGGTGGGGACCGGGGCGCCAGCCTGCCCTCGGTGCCCCGGAGGTGGCCCTTTTCCTTCTGGGTGGGGGACCGAGGTTCCCCCCCTCCCCCTGGGGGCAAGGGGCTTGGATTGGTTTGCCCAGGGGTGGCTCGCTCTCCCTGGGTGCTTGCTCAGCCTGCCTGGCCGGGGATGGCTCTTTCCTTCTGGGTGGGGGGCCGGGGTTCTCCCCTCCCCCTGTGGGCGGAGGCCAAGGGATCAGAGTGGATTTTCTGGGTTGGGACTGGCTCGTTCTCCATGGATGCTGGATCAGTTGGAGGCCAGGGCCCCAGCCTGCCTTCAGCGGCCGATGGGTGGCTTCCTTCTCCTGGATGGGGAGCCAGGCTGCTCCCCCTGGTGCCATTGGAGCCATTCCTGGCTAAAGCAGTTCAAGCTGATCCCCAGGCTCTACACCTACAAAGAAGGGGGAACATCCTGGTCACTCCAGATTTGGGTATCCCGACTCCCTTTTGATCGGCCAGGGGCAACGTCGGTCATCTCCCCACCCTTCCGTACAGCTTTCGCCCATCTCTTAGGACCGACTGACCCATGTTCAACTACTGTTCACAACCCTTCTCCACTTTGGCCTTCAAAGTTCTCATTTAAATATTTGTTACTACTACCAAGATCTGCACCCGCAGTGGCTCCACCCGGGCGCCGTAGGCCTCCATGCTCACTGCAGTGGCCTTCCTACTCATAGCAGCATAGCCCCTGCGGCTCCTTATGCCGGTGATGGCCCATTATGGGCCGACGCTCCAGTGGGGAGGGGGAGCATCCCAGCCCCCCACCCAGGAAGAATGAGCTACCCCTAGAGGGCCACAGAATGCAGGCTGGTGCCCCAGCCCTCCACCTCCAGGGGGGCATCCCAATCCAGCACTCATGGAGAATGAGCCAATCCCGGCCCAGACACCCCATGCTGGCCCTCCGGCCCTTCTCCCTCAGGGGGAGGGGGAGAAACATCCACACCCACAAGGAAGGGGAAACAACCTAGTCCCCCACCCAGAAAGAATGAGCCACCCCTGGGCCACTGAACGCAGGCTGGCGCCTCAGCCCTCCACCTCCGGGGGGCATCCTGATCCCGCAACCATGGAGAACGAGCCATTTCTGGGGTCTGATGAGCGTTGACATTGGGCGCCCTAATCCGGCATTCGGTTCATCCCGCAGTGCCCGTTCTGCTTACCAAAAGTGGCCCAGTAGGGGGCTTGCATTCCACGCCAAGCTCCAAGCCAGCAAGTCAAGTTTCTTACTTGTTTGATTGTTTCGGCCCCAAGAAGCCTAATCATTCACTTTACCAGATAAAACTGCGAGACATTGAGCACCAGTGGTACTGAGGGAGACTTCAGAAGGAACCAGCTACTAGGTGGTTTGATTAGTGTTTGGCCCCTATACCCAGGTCGGACAGCCGATTTGCACGTCAGGACCGCTGCAGGCCTCCACCAGAGTTTCCTCTGGCTTCGCCCTGCCCAGGCATAGTTCATCATCTCTTGGTTCCCATCTTGATGAGGAAGGGAGAGGAGACCACCCCGGCACCCGCGGAGAGCGGGGGAGAGCCCCCGGCGGGGCTCTCTCCCGCGCTCTGCTTGACTGGGGTGGGAGAGGAGGAGGCTCAGGGTCCGTCAGCGGAGACAGACACCCAGCTGGCGAGCGGGGGGGCGCCAGTGGTAGGGGCGGGTGAGAAAGCTGACTCACGCCGCACCCTCGATCTGGGGGAGGAGGTCGCGTGCGGCCCCACTCCTAATGCCCAGGGCGGCAGCAGTCGAACCGGTGAGGAGGACGAGCATGAGACCGGCCCCGTGTTCCACCTCCGAGGCGGGGGAAGCGGCCCCGGCAGCGGGCCGCATTCCTAGACTAGAAAGCATCATGCGGGGAAGACAGTGGGGCGAGCTGCCAACGAGAGCGCGCTCTCTGTCACAGGGCAGTAGAGCTGAGCGGGGCAGAGCGGAGGCAGCGTGCGCGCGCTATGCCTGCGCGCAGCCCCCGCAAGCCGGCTCTCTCTCTCACACCAGCCCCTACCCCCAACACTGCCGCCTTCAATCAGACCGCTGACGACTCTGAGCTGATCGAATTCAGCACGCCTGAGGTTAAAAAACGCCTGGGGGACACGGATATGCAGAAGAGTAAACACAAAAAGTCAAAATGAACCTCAGGCAACATCTCCCTCCTGTGCGCCATGGCACGCCTCTCCTCTCCGTCAACACTGGGGGCCTCGGAGGAGCCCTCAGCCGCTTCATCTGGAAGAGGGAGAGAGCGCTGGTGGCCCACGACACCATCGTGGGGGGCTACGACAGTGGGGGTCTAGGGCTTGTGGACCTGGTCATCAAAAAGAACAGAAAAGAAAAGAACTCCCTCAGAACCAGTGGCGCTCAATGTCTCACAGTTTTATCTGGTGAAGCGAATGATTAGAGGTCTTATGGTCGAAACAATCTCAACCTATTCTCAAACTTTAAATGGGTAAGAAGTCTTGCTGGCTGGCTTAGAGCTGGGCATGGAAGTGACCCATGCCAATGTCATGGGTCACTTTTGGTAAGCAGAACTGGTGCTGTGGGATGAACGGAATGCTGGGTTACGGCACCCAATGCTGACGCTCATCAGACCCCAGAAATGACTCGTTCTCCATGGGTGCTGGATCGGGATGCCCCCCTGGAGGTGGAGGGCTGGTGCGCTGGCCTGCATTCAGTGGCCCAGGGGTAGCTCATTCTTTCTGGGTGGGGGGCCGTGGTTCCCCCCCCCCCCCCCCCAGGGACGAGGATCCGGGGGAACAGCATGTATTGTCTGGGCCAGGATTGGCTCATTCTCCATTGGTGCTGGATCACGGGTTTCTCCCCTGGAGGTGGGGGGCTGGGGGGCTGGAGTGTCGGCCCATAATGGGCCATCACCGGCATAAGGAACCGCAAGGGCTATGCTGCTATGAGTAGGAAGGCCACTGCGGTGAGCATGGAGGCCTACGGCACCCGGGTGGAGCCACTGCGGGTGCAGATCTTGGTAGTAGTAGCAAATATTTAAATGAGAACTTTGAAGGCCAAAGTGGAGAAGGGTTGTGAACAGCAGTTGAACATGGGTAAGTCGGTCCTAAGAGATGGGCGAAAGCTGTACGGAAGGGTGGGGAGATGACCTAGCTTGGATTGGTTTGCCCAGGGGTGGCTCGCTCTCCCTGGGTGCTTGCTCAGCCTGCCTGGCCGGGGATGGCTCTTTCCTTCTGGGTGGGGGGCCGGGGTTCTCCCCTCCCCCTGTGGGCGGAGGCCAAGGGATCAGAGTGGATTTTCTGGGTTGGGACTGGCTCGTTCTCCATGGATGCTGGATCAGTTGGAGGCCAGGGCCCTAGCCTGCCTTCAGCGGCCGATGGGTGGCTTCCTTCTCCTGGATGGGGAGCCAGGCTGCTCCCCCTGGTGCCATTGGAGCCATTCCTGGCTAAAGCAGTTCAAGCTGATCCCCAGGCTCTACACCTACAAAGAAGGGGGAACATCCTGGTCACTCCAGATTTGGGTATCCCGACTCCCTTTTGATCGGCCAGGGGCAACGTCGGTCATCTCCCCACCCTTCCGTACAGCTTTCGCCCATCTCTTAGGACCGACTGACCCATGTTCAACTACTGTTCACAACCCTTCTCCACTTTGGCCTTCAAAGTTCTCATTTAAATATTTGTTACTACTACCAAGATCTGCACCCGCAGTGGCTCCACCCGGGCGCCGTAGGCCTCCATGCTCACTGCAGTGGCCTTCCTACTCATAGCAGCATAGCCCCTGCGGCTCCTTATGCCGGTGATGGCCCATTATGGGCCGACGCTCCAGTGGGGAGGGGGAGCATCCCAGCCCCCCACCCAGGAAGAATGAGCTACCCCTAGAGGGCCACAGAATGCAGGCTGGTGCCCCAGCCCTCCACCTCCAGGGGGGCATCCCAATCCAGCACTCATGGAGAATGAGCCAATCCCGGCCCAGACACCCCATGCTGGCCCTCCGGCCCTTCTCCCTCAGGGGGAGGGGGAGAAACATCCACACCCACAAGGAAGGGGAAACAACCTAGTCCCCCACCCAGAAAGAATGAGCCACCCCTGGGCCACTGAACGCAGGCTGGCGCCTCAGCCCTCCACCTCCGGGGGGCATCCTGATCCCGCAACCATGGAGAACGAGCCATTTCTGGGGTCTGATGAGCGTTGACATTGGGCGCCCTAATCCGGCATTCGGTTCATCCCGCAGTGCCCGTTCTGCTTACCAAAAGTGGCCCAGTAGGGGGCTTGCATTCCACGCCAAGCTCCAAGCCAGCAAGTCAAGTTTCTTACTTGTTTGATTGTTTCGGCCCCAAGAAGCCTAATCATTCACTTTACCAGATAAAACTGCGAGACATTGAGCGCCAGTGGTACTGAGGAAGACTTCAGAAGGAACCAGCTACTAGGTGGTTTGATTAGTGTTTGGCCCCTATACCCAGGTCGGACAGCCGATTTGCACGTCAGGACCGCTGCAGGCCTCCACCAGAGTTTCCTCTGGCTTCGCCCTGCCCAGGCATAGTTCATCATCTCTTGGTTCCCATCTTGATGAGGAAGGGAGAGGAGACCACCCCGGCACCCGCGGAGAGCGGGGGAGAGCCCCCGGCGGGGCTCTCTCCCGCGCTCTGCTTGACTGGGGTGGGAGAGGAGGAGGCTCAGGGTCCGTCAGCGGAGACAGACACCCAGCTGGCGAGCGGGGGGGCGCCAGTGGTAGGGGCGGGTGAGAAAGCTGACTCACGCCGCACCCTCGATCTGGGGGAGGAGGTCGCGTGCGGCCCCACTCCTAATGCCCAGGGCGGCAGCAGTCGAACCGGTGAGGAGGACGAGCATGAGACTGGCCCCGTGTTCCACCTCCGAGGCGGGGGAAGCGGCCCCGGCAGCGGGCCGCATTCCTAGGCTAGAAAGCATCATGCGGGGAAGACAGTGGGGCGAGCTGCCAAGGAGAGCGCGCTCTCTGTCACAGGGCAGTAGAGCTGAGCGGGGCAGAGCGGAGGCAGCGTGCGCGCGCTATGCCTGCGCGCAGCCCCCGCAAGCCGGCTCTCTCTCTCACACCAGCCCCTACCCCCAACACTGCCGCCTTCAATCAGACCGCTGACGACTCTGAGCTGATCGAATTCAGCACGCCTGAGGTTAAAAAACGCCTGGGGGACACGGATATGCAGAAGAGTAAACACAAAAAGTCAAAATGAACCTCAGGCAACATCTCCCTCCTGTGCGCCATGGCACGCCTCTCCTCTCCGTCAACACTGGGGGCCTCGGAGGAGCCCTCAGCCGCTTCATCTGGAAGAGGGAGAGAGCGCTGGTGGCCCACTACACCATCGTGGGGGGCTACGACAGTGGGGGTCTAGGGCTTGTGGACCTGGTCATCAAAAAGAACAGAAAAGAAAAGAACTCCCTCAGAACCAGTGGCGCTCAATGTCTCACAGTTTTATCTGGTGAAGCGAATGATTAGAGGTCTTATGGTTCGAAACAATCTCAACCTATTCTCAAACTTTAAATGGGTAAGAAGTCTTGCTGGCTGGCTTAGAGCTGGGCATGGAAGTGACCCATGCCAATGTCATGGGTCACTTTTGGTAAGCAGAACTGGTGCTGTGGGATGAACGGAACGCTGGGTTACGGCACCCAATGCTGACGCTCATCAGACCCCAGAAATGGCTCGTTCTCCATGGGTGCTGGATCGGGATGCCCCCCTGGAGGTGGAGGGCTGGTGCGCTGGCCTGCATTCAGTGGCCCAGGGGTAGCTCATTCTTTCTGGGTGGGGGGCCGTGGTTCCCCGCCCCCCTGGGGACGAGGATCCGGGGGAACAGCATGTATTGTCTGGGCCAGGATTGGCTCATTCTCCATTGGTGCTGGATCACGGGTTTCTCCCCTGGAGGTGGGGGGCTGGAGTGTCGGCCCATAATGGGCCATCACCGGCATAAGGAACCGCAGGGGCTATGCTGCTATGAGTAGGAAGGCCACTGCGGTGAGCATGGAGGCCTACGGCACCCGGGTGGAGCCACTGCGGGTGCAGATCTTGGTAGTAGTAGCAAATATTTAAATGAGAACTTTGAAGGCCAAAGTGGAGAAGGGTTGTGAACAGCAGTTGAACATGGGTAAGTCGGTCCTAAGAGATGGGCGAAAGCTGTACGGAAGGGTGGGGAGATGACCTAGCTTGGATTGGTTTGCCCAGGGGTGGCTCGCTCTCCCTGGGTGCTTGCTCAGCCTGCCTGGCCGGGGATGGCTCTTTCCTTCTGGGTGGGGGGCCGGGGTTCTCCCCTCCCCCTGTGGGCGGAGGCCAAGGGATCAGAGTGGATTTTCTGGGTTGGGACTGGCTCGTTCTCCATGGATGCTGGATCAGTTGGAGGCCAGGGCCCGAGCCTACCTTCAGCGGCCGATGGGTGGCTTCCTTCTCCTGGATGGGGAGCCAGGCTGCTCCCCCTGGTACCATTGGAGCCATTCCTGGCTAAAGCAGTTCAAGCTGATCCCCAGGCTCTACACCTACAAAGAAGGGGGAACATCCTGGTCACTCCAGATTTGGGTATCGCGACTCCCTTTTGATCGGCCAGGGGCGACGTAGGTCATCTCCCCACCCTTCCGTACAGCTTTCGCCCATCTCATAGGACCGACTGACCCATGTTCAACTACTGTTCACAACACTTCTCCACTTTGGCCTTCAAAGTTCTCATTTAAATATTTGTTACTACTACCAAGATCTGCACCCGCAGTGGCTCCACCCGGGCGCCGTAGGCCTCCATGCTCACTGCAGTGGCCTTCCTACTCATAGCAGCATAGCCCCTGCGGCTCCTTATGCCGGTGATGGCCCATTATGGGCCGACGCTCCAGTGGGGAGGGGGAGCATCCCAGCCCCCCACCCAGGAAGAATGAGCATGAGCTACCCCTAGAGGGCCACAGAATGCAGGCTGGTGCCCCAGCCCTCCACCTCCAGGGGGGCATCCCAATCCAGCACTCATGGAGAATGAGCCAATCCCGGCCCAGACACCCCATGCTGGCCCTCCGGCCCTTCGCCCTCAGGGGGAGGGGGAGAAACATTCACACCCACAAGGAAGGGGAAACAACCTAGTCCCCCACCCAGAAAGAATGAGCCACCCCTGGGCCACTGAACGCAGGCTGGCGCCTCAGCCCTCCACCTCCGGGGGGGCATCCTGATCCCGCAACCATGGAGAACGAGCCATTTCTGGGGTCTGATGAGCGTTGACATTGGGCGCCCTAATCCGGCATTCGGTTCATCCCGCAGTGCCCGTTCTGCTTACCAAAAGTGGCCCAGTAGGGGGCTTGCATTCCACGCCAAGCTCCAAGCCAGCAAGTCAAGTTTCTTACTTGTTTGATTGTTTCGGCCCCAAGAAGCCTAATCATTCACTTTACCAGATAAAACTGCGAGACATTGAGCACCAGTGGTACTGAGGGAGACTTCAGAAGGAACCAGCTACTAGGTGGTTTGATTAGTGTTTGGCCCCTATACCCAGGTCGGACAGCCGATTTGCATGTCAGGACCGCTGCAGGCCTCCACCAGAGTTTCCTCTGGCTTCGCCCTGCCCAGGCATAGTTCATCATCTCTTGGTTCCCATCTTGATGAGGAAGGGAGAGGAGACCACCCCGGCACCCGCGGAGAGCGGGGGAGAGCCCCCGGCGGGGCTCTCTCCCGCGCTCTGCTTGACTGGGGTGGGAGAGGAGGAGGCTCAGGGTCCGTCAGCGGAGACAGACACCCAGCTGGCGAGCGGGGGGGCGCCAGTGGTAGGGGCGGGTGAGAAAGCTGACTCACGCCGCACCCTCGATCTGGGGGAGGAGGTCGCGTGCGGCCCCACTCCTAATGCCCAGGCGGCAGCAGTCGAACCGGTGAGGAGGACGAGCATGAGACTGGCCCCGTGTTCCACCTCCGAGGCGGGGGAAGCGGCCCCGGCAGCGGGCCGCATTCCTAGGCTAGAAAGCATCATGCGGGGAAGACAGTGGGGCGAGCTGCCAACGAGAGCGCGCTCTCTGTCACAGGGCAGTAGAGCTGAGCGGGGCAGAGCGGAGGCAGCGTGCGTGCGCTATGCCTGCGCGCAGCCCCCGCAAGCCGGCTCTCTCTCTCACACCAGCCCCTACCCCCAACACTGCCGCCTTCAATCAGACCGCTGACGACTCTGAGCTGATCGAATTCAGCACGCCTGAGGTTAAAAAACGCCTGGGGGACACGGATATGCAGAAGAGTAAACACAAAAAGTCAAAATGAACCTCAGGCAACATCTCCCTCCTGTGCGCCATGGCACGCCTCTCCTCTCCGTCAACACTGGGGGCCTCAGAGGATCCCTCAGCCGCTTCATCTGGAAGAGGGAGAGAGCGCTGGTGGCCCACGACACCATCGTGGGGGGCTACGACAGTGGGGGTCTAGGGCTTGTGGACCTGGTCATCAAAAAGAACAGAAAAGAAAAGAACTCCCTCAGAACCAGTGGCGCTCAATGTCTCACAGTTTTATCTGGTGAAGCGAATGATTAGAGGTCTTATGGTCGAAACAATCTCAACCTATTCTCAAACTTTAAATGGGTAAGAAGTCTTGCTGGCTGGCTTAGAGCTGGGCATGGAAGTGACCCATGCCAATGTCATGGGTCACTTTTGGTAAGCAGAACTGGTGCTGTGGGATGAACGGAACGCTGGGTTACGGCACCCAATGCTGACGCTCATCAGACCCCAGAAATGACTCGTTCTCCATGGGTGCTGGATCGGGATGCCCCCCTGGAGGTGGAGGGCTGGTGCGCTGGCCTGCATTCAGTGGCCCAGGTGTAGCTCATTCTTTCTGGGTGGGGGGCCGTGGTTGTGAACAGCAGTTGAACATGGGTAAGTCGGTCCTAAGAGATGGGCGAAAGCTGTACAGAAGGGTGGGGAGATGACCTACGTCGCCCCTGGCCGATCGAAAGGGAGTCGGGATACCCAAATCTGGAGTGACCAGGATGTTCCCCCTTCTTTGTAGGTGTAGAGCCTGGGGATCAGCTTGAACTGCTTTAGCCAGGAATGGCTCCAATGGCACCAGGGGGAGCAGCCTGGCTCCCCATCCAGGAGAAGGAAGCCACCCATCGGCCGCTGAGGTCAGGCTGGGGCCCTGGCCTCCAACTGATCCAGCATCCATGGAGAACGAGCCAGTCCCAACCCAGAAAATCCACTCTGATCCCTTGGCCTCCGCCCACAGGGGGAGGGGAGAATCCTGCCCCCCCACCCAGAACGAGCCATCCCTGTCCAGGCAGGCTGAGCAAGCACCCAGGGAGAGCAAGCCAGCCTCAGACTGAAACTTGTCCGCAGGTTCCTGGACCCCCACTGTTATGCCCCCTGGAAACCCTTTTTTGGCCACGCCCTGGGCTTGGGGGGGCGGCCAGGGAGTGTACCGGCTCTGCCAGATGCTGCCGCCCTTGATGCTGGACAGCCTGCCCACATTCGAACGGGAGGTGTGGGCGGCGTGGCGGGCGCTGAGGCCCTTGGCGATCGCCGCACCGGCCACGGCCGGGCAGCTGTCCAGCATCCCCCTGTGGTTCAACCCGGACCTCCTGTCGAGCCTGTCCGCCTCTCGGGAGTGCATGAGGAGTGAGAATTTCGAGAGAGCGGGGTTTGTCCGGGTCGGCGACCTGCTGGGCGCCACCGGTGACTTTGACATAGAGGTCATCCGGGGGCGCTTCGCGGCCGCCGGCCTAACCTTCCGATTGACCCCGGTCTCCAACATGGCCCTCCGTTTCGCCCTGAACGTCGGAGTCAAATGGGGGTCCCTCCTGGGGGAAGGCGCTCCGCTCTGTGGTACCCCCGAGCCGGGGACGGGAGGAGTCGATTCCCCCACCGCCGGCTTCGACTTCGACGTTTGGGCGGGCGGGACCGTGTGGAAGAAGCTGACCGAGATGAACACCCGAGCCTGTTACAGAGTGCTGACCCCTGGAGTCTTCAGACGTCCCACGGCAGAACACAAATGGTCACAGACATTCCCCTCACACGACATCGCATCCATCTGGGCCTACACATTCGAATGGTTTACACCACACATAGTCACGTTGAATTCAAATTGAAACACAGACTGATTTACACGTGCATACAGTTACACGCCATCAGCCCCACGGTGTACGGCAGAGACTGCCCAGTGTGCGGGGAATCCCCTGAGACTCTCATACATCTTTTATGTGAATGTGGTGCCGCCCGCCGCTTCTGGGTCCGGGTCCAGGACCTCCTCGCCCGGAGGCTGGACTGGAGTCTCCCACCGCCAGTGGCCCTGGGAGGGGACGACCAGGAGCACTGGTCTCTCCTGTTCAGGGCCGGAAGGGGGCGCCCTGGGGCCGACCACTGCTTCGGCGCCGCAGCCGACCGTCAGCTCAGCCCACCACAGCCCAGCTGTCGCCACTCCAGCCGCTTCAGCTGACCATCGCCCGGACCATCGTGCGGCAGGCCAGGTGCTCCCCCATCACACTCCGGGACACCCA
Source organism: Periophthalmus magnuspinnatus (assembly GCF_009829125.3). NCBI lineage: Eukaryota > Metazoa > Chordata > Actinopteri > Gobiiformes > Gobiidae > Periophthalmus > Periophthalmus magnuspinnatus. Next base: position 1,661,152 of record NC_047129.1, read on the forward strand.
CCGGACCAGCGCACCCCAGATCACCACACCCCAGACCATCCATCGGACCACCGCACCCCGGATCACCGCACCCCAGATCACCGCACCCTGGATCACCGCACTCCAGATCACCGCACTCCAGGTCACCGCACCCAGACCCACGTCCTCCGGAACATCGCCATCATCACCGCCCGCCCACCCGTCCACCTGATCACCCATCCAGACCCAACCTCCCCCTCGTCAGACTCATCATGTCCATAGCCCGGTACACCATCTTCTTCATCAGAAACCTCCACCTACACGATCAGCGCACCGCCCCCCACTGGACCCTGTTCACGAACCGCCTTACCACCCACCTCCAACACCTTCACATAGCCATCCCCCACCGTTTTAACAAGACCCTGCTCCCCTGCAACACCCTCATCACCGTCACCCCCCAAGGACATTTGGACTTTCACTTTTGATCACTCACCCCATCCCCCACCCCACCTCGGGTTCTGAAAGACTAAAATGAAAATGTGCAAATACCGTTTATTCAATTTAATATTATTTCTCAATTATGTCCCAGTCTGCCCCGCCCCCCCATATGTCCTATCCAACCCCGCACCCTCCCTACTTGCCCCAGTGTTGCCTGTCTTGTGATGTACATGTACACATTTATTTATTATTTCTTGTATGTTCCCCATTTTCCACCATGTGTGTTTCCATCCCCCTGTCCCCTCCCCCCCACTTGCCCCAATGTACTTCGTACTGTGATTTTATGAAATCATATTTTTGATAATAAAAGTAAAAAAAACCAAAAAACAAAAACGAGTCCTGGCTGGCAGAGTCGTTATCGGGGGATTCGAGAGAGAGTCCGTTAAAAATGAAGCGTTTTTGAGTGAGTACGGGGATGTTGAGGATGCTCTTGAGGAAAATACAGTCGTTATTGAAAAGCTTGTTGGCGCGTTTGATTTGCTCCATCTGACGACAGAGAGAGGAAAGAGAGGGCGGGATTAGTAAGAACAAGTGAATCCCATATTACGCCATTTTCTGATCTATGTTATAATGTTTCCTCATCACAAACACTGAAAAGGGCACCAAGAGAAACAGGTTTAAAATCTACAGGAAAAAAAATCACTATTAATTGTTTAGAAGGACAGGACTGTACAGCACAGTTTAGAAAGGCCTTCTCACCCTGACCACTCTGACCATAACTGCTCTGTCTTTTAATCTATATTTGTTTTTAAATGTATTTTTAATCATTTTACATTGTTAAATTTGTATTGTGTATGTATGTATGTACGGTGACCTTGAGAGCCTTGAAAGGCGCCTAACAAATAAAATTTATTATTATTATTATTATTATTATTAATTTGACTTATGTGACTTTCTGACCTGCACGACTGACCCTTGTGAACTCTCAAATAGAAAAATCTCTATTGTATCAGACATGAACCCTGGATATTTGATTACACTTGCCTCAACTACTGACTGGACCCATAAATACAAGCCAGGCTTTCCACAAAATCCTACTTTATCTAAACGTCTCCTTATAATAAGAAGCCCCAAGCCATATCCACACTGTAATGCAGTCATTTTAACACTGAAATCACCTGCTCTATCTGATAATAGTACATTTATCCTATGCCTACTTAAGTCAGTGGGAGAACTTACAACAAAATTTTCATTAAATGTACATCCACGCCCACCATCACGAAACGCCAGCATTGTTAAGTATTTTGAAGAACTATCTATGTCCCAAGTAATCTCTCTAGAGACAGGTGCAGACATTGGAGCAAATTTATGGTTAAAATGGGTTCAATATACTACTAAAACTGTGACTAACGAGAATTGCTTTGCATGTGCCTCAGCTAGGCCACAGTTGACTACTGCACCTGCCCCTTATAGCAATGATACAGACATGATATGTATGCTCAAATTTTTTACACACAAAACGTTCCATAGCACTGATAACTGTTGTCAGGTAGACAAAGTATTTCCAGGTGTCACTTCTAAAGATGTGCCATTGAACTGGGCTGCTGGACACACAAAATACACCTGTTTTGCGAGCAGGACACATACAAACCACGACAAACAATTTGGAGACTTTACTGACTTGCATTGTAACAGAACATTAATGTCTGAAGCTTATGCGGACTTATTCCATCATTCCCTGGCAATAGCAGATATTTGGTGGATCTGTGCAGACCTACACTTACATGCTATGCTACCCAAGACCTGGACTGGACAATGCACCCTGGTAATGCTTATTATCCCTTTTACTACCTGCTGACGCATTTCCCACTATTGACGACTTTAAACTACCTGATAATCCATATGCTATTAAACTACACCAAACCCAGAAACAATCTCTGTTATTCCCTTCCAAAGACAAACCCTTAGGCTCATTCAATAAAGACATTTATCTTCATGCTGTAAACACACCCTGTTGTGTCCCAGATGAATATAAGGCCCAGGATGAGGTTTTGGCAGGTTTAGCCTCTATTTTGTTTTCATGGGTCACATCTAATAAAAGTGTAGCCTGGACAAATTACATATATTATAATCAACAAAGATTTTTGAACTTCACTGTTGAAGCTCTAGAAGGAATAACTGAACAACTGGGTCCCACATCTCTGATGGCCTGGCAGAACCGTATAGCTTTAGATATGTTATTAGCCAAAGAAGGTGGTGTATGCTCTATGTTTGTGTTGCACTTACATTCCCAATAACACTAACTAACACTAACACTAACACTATAATTCACAAATTCAGGGATCCCCAACAATTCTTGGTCAGCCTGGTTCTACAGAATTTTTGGTCCCTGGACAGAAACCATTGTCTCTGTTTTCACTACTATCATGATCATCATTGCAGTACTTATTATAATTGGATGTTGTGTTGTCCCGTCCTCGTAATCTTATTGCACGACTTATCACTGCTGCTATAGCTAAACAACAACCACACACTCAGCTTTTGCATTTGTCTGCCTCTGAACCCCTATTGACCAATGATTCACCTGATGACTTTCACTCTGACTTTGAAACTGACTCAGTTTGAATCTAATTTTATTCTTGGTGTTTCTTTCAGTAGCTGCTTTTTGTTTCATCCATGCTGTCCGAGTGTCATACACATTTTATTAATCTGAGTGTCACATATTTTACACTATATTTTATGATTTGAAGCTCTGCTAACATTTTATGAAATGATCCACTTGATATTGATAATTTTTTTTATATATCTTTATGTTTTAGCTAAGACTTATGATTTTCTGGGTGGTTTATTTTATTTTTGTTGAAAAGTAGCAACTGGCGCCTTTCTTTTTGTGATCACATGTGTATGTGATTAAAAGGGGAAATTGTGAACAATATACAAATATATTACTGTGCTTACAAAATGTTCTGTTTCCCACAAAACAGTGTCATTTCTTACTCTCAGACATAATGTTACATTTTGGCCAAGGTCACATTTCACACTTCTTCACAAGAGCTTCTTTGATACAGAGTTGTAACATCCACTCTGGGATGATTTAAAAAACACTGGTGTAATCTTAAATGGTTGGACTTTGCATTTGATTCTGCTTTGAATTATGCCTTTAACCGCAATGGCGTCTTTTAAGGACCAAATGATGAACCAGCTGAGCTCCTTTTTGTACCAGAGGCTGCACGCGGCGGCGCAGGACATTTTGGGACAAGTGGAGAAAATTTTGACTTCAGCTTTGGACGAGAACCACCAGGGAACCGGACTGGACTGTCCGAGTGCCATTTCAGGTTTGAGAGCCGTTAAAACACAGAGTAAATGTACACGGCGTGGACACATGTTGTAAATGTGGGGGTTAGAGTCTTTTCACGGTGGGCTTGACAATATCAAGCTTGAGTTGTTCCAGATTTTGTGTTTAAGCAAAATTAAAGTCTGTTTCCATATGAAAAGGTTAAAAATGACATATCAGGTGCAGTCAATTTTTCAATAAATATTGAGTTTGGCCCGAGAATTTGTCTCAGTTTTAAGTTTTGTCCCAGTGTGAATGTGAGTTTGACACTTTATATGGAGTCTACGGCACAGTCCGCAAAGACATAGTAAAAGAAAGTTTAGACCTGCTTTTGTCCTGGTTTTGTTCATGGTTTGGTTTTGATTTCTTGCTTAGGGTCTGGAGTTGCCTTGGTTGAGTCCTAGTTTAAATGTTTTTATATATAGTTTTAACTAATGTTAAAGTGAAATAGTCCACGTTCACCTTTGACATAAAATACACTGACTCTTTGAGACCTCTTAACTTTGACAATATCAGTCCAATTTGCCTTTCACATCACGAGTCAGAGACTATTTACTATTTATTATTTCCATTGTATTATTTCCATTTATTACACTCTAGCAAGTTTTAAATAAATAAAAAGATACATAAAATAATAAATTGCTTTGCTCTACATTTCAGTATTTCTAAACAAGTAACATAGATGTTTTCTTTCTTGACAGCCGCTCCTCAGGTCTGCATCACTTTTGGAGATGGGAATCAGCCAAAAGCAGCTCCAGCAGCAGAAGAGGCCCGCCTCAGTTCAAATGAGGAGACTGTGCTCAGGACTAGTGCTAACACTGCACAAGACAAGTACTTACAAGAGACAGTCCAGGAAGGACGGCATGATGCTCTTCAAGAGCAGGACATTGTTGACACATTTTTTGAGGATGTTAAACAGCCAGAAAGAGACGAACTGCAGACAGGTCTGGTATCTTACAGTGATAACAGCAACAAAACGTGTTGGGTGCAAAATGGAGCAACACGATCGAGAAACCTGACAACAAAAGTGTCAGAGCAGGCCAAAAATATAAAAGAGGAGGTTATCGAGTCTACAGAGTGGCCACACAAGTGTGGTGTCTGTGGAAAAGGTTTTAGATACAAGTCTACTCTAAGAATCCATGAACGTGCACACTCGAAGGACAGATCTTTTCAGTGTGACGTCTGCAAAAAGTCATTCTCACAGAGGAATAATCTTAATAACCACAAACGCATTCATACAGGAGACAGACCCTTTCAGTGTGACGTCTGCAAAAGGTCATTCTCAGAAAGGAATAATCTTAAAAAGCACAAACGTATTCATACAGGAGACAGACCCTTTCAGTGTGATATCTGCAAAAAGTCATTCACTCAGAACAGTAACCTTAACAAGCACAAACACATTCATACAGGAGAAAGACCCTTTCAGTGTGACGTCTGCAAAAAGTCATTCACACGGAGGAATAATCTTAAGCACAAACGCATTCATACAGAAGACAGACCCTTTCAGTGTAACGTCTGCAAAAAGTCTTTCACACGGAGGAATAATCTTAAGCACAAACGCATTCATACAGAAGACAGACCCTTTCAGTGTAACGTCTGCAAAAAGTCTTTCACACGGAGGAATAATCTTAAGCACAAACGCATTCATACAGAAGACAGACCCTTTCAGTGTGACGTCTGCAAAAAGTCATTCACACGGAGGAATAATCTTAAGCACAAACGCATTCATACAGAAGACAGACCCTTTCAGTGTAACGTCTGCAAAAAGTCTTTCACACAGAGCAGTGACCTTACCATCCACAAACGCATTCATACAGGAGACAGACCCTTTCAGTGTGATGTCTGCAAAAAGTCATTCTCACAGAGGAATCATCTTAATGAGCACAAACGCATTCATACAGGAGATAGGCCGTTTCAGTGTGACGTCTGCAAAAAGTCATTCACAAAGAGCAATCATCTTAAAGTGCACAAACACATTCATACAGGAGACAGACCCTTTCAATGTGACGTCTGCAAAAAGTCATTCACACAAAGGTGTACTCTTAACGAGCACAAAAACCTTCATACAGGAGACAGACCCTTTCAATGTGACGTCTGCAAAAAGTCATTCACACAAAAGAGTAATCTTAAAAGACATGAGCGTACACATTCTGGGGAAAAGCCATACTCTTGTGACATCTGTATGAAGGCTTTCGGTGAGTTGGCACACTTTAAAAAACAGGAAAAAACACACACAGAGGAGTGGCCGTACTCCTGTGACATGTGTGGAAAAGCATTCAGTGGAAGTGGCACTCTGAGTCAACACAAATGTTGACACTCTGCTAAAACTAACTAACACACTGCTGGAGCTGAAGCTAACTAACATTTGGCTTGAACAAACTAACAAACTCCTTAATCTAACCAAAGTTTAAAGTAAAGCTCCAACTGAAGAGTACCACAGCTTCTTTAAGCCTGGCATCTGTTTATAGTTCATATTATTTGCAAAAACCCAACACTTTAAAATCCACTTGAGCTCATTTAAGCTGTTATGTTTTGTTTAGTTTACCTTTAACATGCAGTTATATATTTAAGTGTAATTTTCTAAAACTAGAGCTTTTTGTTTATAAAGGTTGAATTATTCATTATTTATGTTTACATGTCGTACTGCTGTGTTTCAGTCAGCAGGTGGAACCATTTTTGGGCAGTTAAATGTTAAAATTTAGTTTTGAAAAGTTTTTGACTGACCAACCAGTCATGTGTTGCTTTTATTTATGTAACCATGGTAAACTGAAGTACTTCTGATATTAACTTTTGAATGTGTTTTACATTGTAATTACAGACTTAAGTATTTGTTGAAATGTTTTCACAAAATATGTAATCACTATTATATATATTAATTTGTATTAATATTATTTTTGGAATGCATACTTGTATTGTCACTAATTACTATAAAATAATAAATGTTTAGTGCAGCAGTGTTTCTCCATGTTATTTTAACACATCCATGTTCTCTGTGTGCTTCTTGGATCATCGGCCAAAGTGAGGCCTTTTGGAGAAATATCCAACTTTACAAATACATTTTTATACTAGCTAATACTTTACTTTAAGGAATATGGAATGTAAATGAAAACATTATTTAAAAGCAGAAGAAGTCCTGATCTGTTGTTCTCCTGGGGGACTTCAACGCCCATGTGGGTAATGACAGTGACACTTGGAGGGGCGTGATTGGGAGGAACGGCCTCCCCGATCTGAACCCGAGCGGTGTTTTGTTATTGGACTTCTGTGCTAGTCACATTTTGTCCATAATGTTAGGCGTGTTCTATCAAAATGACGACTGGATTCGATCAGTTCAAATCTCAAAAGTTTATTCCCCTGACAGATACAATCTAATACAGTACCCGGGGTCAAAATGATCTATCCCTCGTTTGTGCAGCAGGCGGTCTGTCTGCTTTTCCCTGGCCCCAAAGAATAAAATGTAACATGTAACATGAATATGCAAATATTGTGATGAGTAGGTTGACGCCTTGGTTCCTCCTTCCAGCCTCGTTCACTTCTCCGGGCAGCACTGGTTTGTTTTTCGGCCTTGGGTCTCGTCCGGCCGCCTTATCTCTGTGAAAGGAGTTTCTGCAAAGAACCGGCTGCCCCCCATAACTCACATCTTGCAATGCCTCCTTTAATATGGGAGTATTATACTGAGTGAATAGTTTCAGTGTTAGTACATATTGTTCAAACTTTAGCATAAACATGGTGCCCGTTAGATGACCTTAAAAAGAGTGCAACATTCAAAGGATACATGAATTCAGTATACACATAGTGGTTACATGACAATATTCAAAACTTCTATGATTTCAGTGTCAAAAAGTATTTATGTAGATGTGATGCACCTAAGAAGCTTTATTATTTGTCATACCCTTCAATAACAAACACCATGTTCGAGCACAAGGGTGTCCATCGGTGCACGTGGCACCAGGACACTCTAGGTCAGAGGTCGATGATCGACTTTGTTGTCGTGTCATCTGACCTCCGACCGCATGTCTTGGACACTCGGGTGAAGAGAGGGGCTGAGCTGTCAACTGATCACCACCTGGTGGTGAGTTGGATCCGCTGGCGGAGGAGGAAGCCGGACAGACCTGGCAGGCCCAAGCGCATTGTGAGGGTCTGCTGGGAACGTCTGGCGGAGCCCTCTGTCAGGAGGGTCTTCAACTCCCACCTCCGGGAGAGCTTCTCCCTGATCCCGGGGGAGGTTGGAGACATGGACTCCGAGTGGGCCATGTTCTTCACCTCTATTGTCGATGCGGCTGCTCGTAGCTGTGGTCGTAAAGTCTGTGGTGCTTGTCGCGGCGGCAATCCCCGAACCCGGTGGTGGACACCGGAAGTAAGGGAGGCCGTCAAGCTGAAGAAGGAGTCCTATCGAGCCTTGTTGGCTCGTGGGACTCCTGAGGCAGCTGATGAGTACCGGTCGGGCAGTCACAGAGGCAAAAACTCGGGGTTGGGAGGAGTTCGGGGGGGCCATGGAGGAGGACTATCGGACTGCCTCAAAGAGATTCTGGCAAACTGTCCGACGCCTCAGGAGGGGGAAGCAGTGCTTCACCAACACTGTTTACAGTGCGGGTGGAGAGCTGCTGACTTCGACTGGGGATGTTGTCGGGCGGTGGAAGGAATACTTTGAGGATCTCCTCAATCCCACTGTCACGTCTTCCGAGGAGGAAGCAGAAACTGGGGACCCAGAGGCGGACTCGTCCATCACCCTGGCTGAAGTCACTGAGGTGGTTGGCAAGCTCCTCGGTGGCAAGGCTCCGGGGGTGGACGAGATCCGTCCTGAGTACCTCAAGTCTCTGGATGTTGTGGGACTGTCTTGGCTGACACGTCTCTGCAACATCGCGTGGCGGTCGGGGACAGTACCCTGTGGAATGGCAGACCGGGGTGGTGGTCCCTCTGTATAAGAAGGGGGACCGGAGGGTGTGTTCCAATTACAGGGGAATCACACTCCTCAGCCTTCCCGGTAAGGTCTACTCCAGGGTACTGGAAGAGAATCTGACCGATAGTCGAACCTCGGATTCAGGAGGAGCAGTGTGGTTTTCGTCCTGGTCGTGGAACACTGGACCAGCTCTATACTCTCCATCGGGTCCTCGAGGGCTCATGGGAGTTTGCCCAACCAGTCCACATGTGTTTTGTGGATCTGGAGAAGGCATTCGACCGTGTCCCTCGTGGTGTCCTTTGGGGGGTGCTCTGGGAGTATGGGGTCCGGGGCTCTTTGCTAAGGGCTGTCCGGTCCCTGTATGACCGGAGCAGGAGCTGTGTTCGCATTGCCGGCAGTAAGTCAGACCTGTTCCCGGTGCATGTTGGACTCCACCAGGGCTGCCCTTTGTCACCGGTTCTGTTCATTATATTTATGGACAGAATTTCTAGGCGCAGCCAGGGGCCGGAGGGGGCCTGGTTTGGGAACCACAGGATTTCATCTCTGCTGTTTGCAGATGATGTTGTCCTGATGGCTTCTTCGAGCCAGGACCTGCAACAGGCACTGGGGCGGTTTGCAGCCGAGTGTGAAGCGGCTGGGATGAGAATCAGCTCCTCCAAATCCGAGGCCATGGTTCTCGACCGGAAAAAGGTGGTTTTCTCTCTCCGGGTGGGTGGTGGGTCTCTGCCCCAAGTGGAGGAGTTCAAGTATCTCGGGGTCTTGTTCACGAGTGAGGGAAGGATGGAGCGGGAGATTGACAGGCGGATCGGTGCAGCGTCTGCAGTGATGCGGTCGCTGTATCGGTCCGTTCTGGTGAAGAAGGAGCTGAGCCCAAAGGCAAAGCTCTCGATTTACCGGTCAATCTATGTTCCTACCCTCACCTATGGTCATGAGCTCTGGGTAATGACCGAAAGGACAAGATCGCGGATACAAGCGGCTGAAATGAGTTTCCTCCGCAGAGTGGCCGGGCGCACCCTTAGGGATAGGGTGAGGAGCTCAGTCACACAGGAGGAGCTCGGAGTAGAGTCAGGATGCCTCCTGGACACCTCCCTAGGGAGGTGTTCTGGGCATGTCCCACTGGGAGGAGGCCCCGGGGAAGATGCAGGACACGCTGGAGGGACTATGTCTCTCGGCTTGCCTGGGAACGCCTTGGGGTCCCACCGGAGGAGCTGGAGGACGTGTCCGGGGTGAGGGAAGTCTGGGAGTCCCTGCTTAGACTGCTGCCCCCGGGACCCGGCCCCGGATAAGCAGAAGAAAATGGATGGATGGATGGAAGAAGTCCTGATCTGAGAGTATCAAGTGAAATTCATGATGAAAAGAAGAGATAAAAAAGTCAAACGTTCAAATAATTTTAAAGGAGCACAAAGATGCATTTGTTTTCATTGCTTAAAAATATCTTTAAAACACAGATCTGATCTGTTGATAGACATGTTTAATGCTATACTACGGAACATTCTAGGCAATTCATGGTTCACTGAAATAAGGTGAGTGGCCCTGATTCAAAGTATGTGTTATAATTTATGTGCTTATAACAAAATTAGACTTGAGAAGTTTAAAGTTACAGTAGAGCAAACATAAGCCATTAATACCCACCTCTGAATAAAAAAAAAACTATAATGGGTTCAATAGATATTTATTCATAAACAAATAAAACCAAATAAATCCCTGGAACTAAAAATGAATGCTAAAAGATTTCAACACTATATGGTTCAGTTTCAATAATGCAATGATTAAAAAAATAATCTGTCCAAATCAAAACAATAGAGATGATTTCGATAGTAGCACTGCAATATGTTTTATATCACCAGCAGTTAGGTTAATATTCTGGAAATGGCTTCATTTGAATAGTTTGGGACTTTACATGACAATTGAAATGGTACAAAACCATGACAACCATTTATGTATGAATAAATAAAAGGCAAAAATAACACTTTATTTCTCGGTAAAAGCTTAAAAACTCTTGAACGAAATGAGAGCGTGAGCGGTTTCAGTGAGTAAACAGTAAAAGTTTTTCAGATTTCTTGGTATGACGACTTTGGGGCTGTGTAGTCCTCACCGCTCCTAGAAAAAAAGAGCAAGGACTTTTATTTTGAAAGGAAAGAGGAAGTACATGAGACTAGGTTTACTGCGTTTGTTTGGTAACTCAACCAGTGCCTGTAAATAATGAATGAGAACAACCAAAGGAACTAGAGGTCTGAAGGAGACGAAGAAACTAGTCTCTATGAAATATATCTTAGAAAAAATATATTTTTTCTTAAGGGATAAATAACCCCTCAAATCATATGAAAAGTATTTTCAACTTCACGACATTTTGAACAGGACTGAAAAGTAAAAAGTACAGAGATAATTTACTTTGTGGGTACGTTTTACTTTGCTCTCAAATGTAGCAGTTTACTTAAGTGGAATTTTTAGGTATCTGTACTTTACTCAAGTATAGTACATTACTACTTTGTTACATTCCATCTCCGTCTGTTTAAAAATGTTTTACTGGGATTATCCTCCATTATTGTTTTTGTATCGGTGGCAGTAGTTTCATTATTATCGTTTATCGCAAAATCTCTGGACTAATATAATGGGTTTCAAAATGAGTTACATCTGCAAACACTGACAGTATCAACACGTTACCTGCTCATTACTGTAAATATGGAATTCAGAAGCAGAACTTTCTCTTGATCGCTGCTTTAAGCTCAAACAAAGATACTTTTTTACACTCACGCCTCCTATTGGTCAGCCTCAACAATGCTCTGAGTGAGTGACACAAGCAGCAGATACGAGGGATGTACTGATACAATACGGGACTAGAATCAGATATCAGGTCCGATACTAATGAGCTGGATCAGATATCGGCTCCCAAATATCGGTTCAGTCAATATCCTGTTTGTATAAATAAAACTATATAATAAGACTATTCACTGGTCACAGTTGGCCCAGAAAGGTTTTCATTTTATTGATACATATATAACAGCCACATAACACATATGAATCAAGTCTGTCTCATTTTATTTTTGTTTTAAGTAAAATAAATGCTGTTTTCAGTCACTGCTTGATATCGGGGCAGGTACTTTAAGCCACAATCCTGGAATTGGTATCGACCAAGTTAAAGTCTGTGTACACTGGTGTATGAACGTGTGTGTGAATGTGTGAGTGGTTCTTTGCTGTAAAACGCTTTGAGTGACTTGAAAGTGGAAAAGCTCTGTATAAAAATCTGTCCGTTGGGCAGTGCGAGCTAAAGGCAAGTCTCCCTATATTCATATTTCACTTCCTTAGTGCTGCCATCAGACCTAAACCAGATTTTTAACAAGACTACAAGGGGCCCCCAGCACTAAACTAAGTCCAAATCTGAAATAAGTCTGAAAGCACAGATAAAACACCCCTAAACTCTGACAAGGAAGCTGCGACCTTAATATTGATCTGTTAGCCCTAACTGAAACATGGCTTCGGGAAAATGACTATGTTAGACTAAACGAATCTACACCATCGAGTCACATGAACTTTCAGAGTGCCCGGAGCACAGGTGGAGGTGGTGGTGTCCCCGTCATCTCTCATTCCAGTCTAATTCTCAGCCCCAAACCCAACTATACACACCTCTCCTTTGAAAGCCTCGCACTCTCCATTACGTGCCCCAATTGGAAAAAACAAAAAGCTGTTATATTTATAATAATTTATCGACCTCCTGGTCCATATGCCGAGTTCCTGAGTTTTCTGATTTCATTTCAAGTTTAGTTTTGAATTGGGAAAGGATTGTTATAGTTGGAGATTTCAACATTCATGTAGATAACGGCAGTGATTGCCTCAGTAATGTTTTTGGCGCACTCCTGGATGGAGTCGGTTTCACCCAGAGTGTGAATAAGCCGACTCACTGTCACAATCACACTCTAGATCTCATTCTAATTTATGGTATTGAGATTAATGATCTAATTGTCCTTCCTCAAAACCCTATACTCTCTGACCATTTCTTAATTACCTTTCAATTTATACTAAGACTATCCAGCCCCACAGAAAAAAACTATAGTGAAAAGAACATTATCAGATAAATCGGTTACAGTGTTTAAAGTAATTATTGAGCCATTACTGAAAGATATGTCATGTGACAATGAGAATAATTTTAATCCAACTGTCACTGATCAATTGGTTGACAGAACAATGCTCACCTTAAAATCTGCTCTCGATGTTGTAGCTCCGCTAAAACAGAAAAGCATTAAACCAAGACCTCCGGCTCCATGGTACACGTTACAGCTCAGGACACTCAAACAACATGTAAGACGCACAGAGAAGCTTTGGCGCCGCTCGCGCTCTGAGCAGTCTCTGAAGGCATGGAAGCTCTGCCTGCTCACTTATAAGGCCGCTCTGCGGAAAGCCCGAACCAGATATTATTCAAATGTAATAGAAGTAAACAAAAATAACCTCAGATTTCTGTTCAGCACTGTAGCCAGGCTGACAAACTCCCACACTGCTAATGAGTCTCTTATCCCCTCGAACATTAGTTGTGATGACTTTCTTCAATTCTTCGATTACAAAATTACAACCATTAGAGACAAAATCAACAAAGCTACTCCAAAAATCAGCTCTGAGCTAATCCAGTCTGTAATACCAATATCCCACATAGATCCCACATAGATCCTCTAATTAGATCTATGTAATAATATTAGATAAATTTCTCCTGTTAACGAGGTGGAGATTACCTCAGCCATCATGTCATCCAAACCATCAACCTGTTTGGTCGACCCTATTCCAATCAAACTCCTCAAAGAAGCCCTCTCCCTAATAATAAATTCCATCCATAACATAATAAATATGTCGTTAGAAAATGGCTACGTTCCTCAGTCCTTTAAGTATGCTGTGATTAAACCCCTTTTGAAAAAACCTAACCTAAATCCTGATGAACTAGTCAACTATAGACCTATCTCTAATCTTCCCTTCCTTTCAAAAACTCTTTCAAAAAAGAGTGGTGGTGAAACAGCTCTGCCGCCACCTGCAGGACAATAATATATTTGAAAATTTTCAATCTGGATTCAGAGCTCACCACAGCACAGAGACTGCACTGCTTAAAGTAACAAATGATTTACTACTAGCTGCTGATAACGGGCTGGCTTCAGTCCTGGTCCTACTGGACCTCAGTGCAGCGTTTGACACCATTGATCACAACATTCTACTGCAGAGGTTAGAATGTGACATTGGAATCAGAGGGACCACCCTCAAATGGTTTAAATCCTATCTATCAGATAAGTACCAGTTTGTTAGTATAAACCAGAGCACCTCTCCCTGTTCTAAAGTAGCCTGTGGTGTTCCACAAGGATCTGTGCTTGGTCCAATCCTATTTACTCTGTATATGTTGCCATTGGGGAACATTATCAGAAAACATGGCATTAATTTTCACTGCTATGCTGATGACACTCAGCTGTACTTATCAATGAAACCAAATCAGACTGATCAAATAGATAAACTCAGTGCCTGTGTGAAGGACATCAAAACCTGGATGACCTTGAATTACCTGCTCTTAAATCCTGAAAAAACAGAGGTCATTGTCGTTGGTCCCAAAGGTCAAAGAGATTCTCTGATAATCTTACTCGACAATGTGAGTATAGCTTCTAGCCCTACTGTAAAAAATCTTGGAGTCCTATTTGATCAAAATCTCTCATTCACAGCCCATGTAAACCTAGCTTGTAAAACCGCATACTTTCACCTGCAAAATATAACTAAAATTTGAAATATTTTGCCTAAAAACGATTATGAAAAACTCATCCATGCATTTGTTACTTCCAGACTTGATTACTGTAATTCTCTGCTCGCCGCCTGCCCCAAAAGTACTATAAGGAGCCTCCAGTTGGTCCAAAATGCAGCAGCCAGAGTCCTAACAGGAACTAAAAGAAGAGACCACATCAGTCCTGTACTAAAATATCTGCACTGGCTTCCTGTCGAGCTTAGAATCAAATTCAAAGTCCTCCTCCTGACATACAAAGCCCTAAACGGTATGGCCCCATCCTATCTGCAAGATGTTATTGTCCCGTACCAGCCAAACAGAGCACTCCGCTCTCAGAATGCAGGACTATTAGTGGTTCCTAGAGTGTCCAAAAGTACAGTGGGAGGGAGAGCATTCAGTTACCAAGCTCCTGTGCTATGGAATCAACTCCCTGCTGATGTTAAACAGGCCCCCACAGTCTCTGTATTTAAGACCAGGCTTAAAACCTTCCTCTTCGGTATAGCTTATGACCAGGTTACTTAGTTTATTGTCACTTTGAACTATGACCAGATTGGCTGGGAGTGACATTAAAACATAAGACAGGCTGCAGTAGGAGATAACAAGCTGGGGGAAGAATGGCAACCTGAGCTCTATCCTCTGCTTTGTCCTATTTTCTCTTCTCATCAGCAATGCTATTCACATGTTGTCCCCTGTCTCACTCCCCCTGTAGAGTGTAACTCTTTCAGATGCCCCGATGACAGCTGGACTCTCTCCTCCTCCTCGCCTGGCCCTCCTCCGCCCCCTCCCTTCTCCTTGCCTGGCCGATTTTTCTTGTTTTGTCTGATTTTTCCTGTTGTTTGATTTTCCTGTTTGTTTTTGTGTGTAGGCAGCACGGTGGCTGAGTGGCTCATGCCTCACAGCAGAAGGTTTGGTTGGATCCCCGGGTCGCCCAGGCCTTTCTGTGTGGAGTTTTTCATGTTTCTCCCCGTGTCTGTATGGGTTTCCTCCGGGTACTCCGGTTTCCCCCATCAACCAAAACATGAACGCCCTTCGAGACAACTGTTGTGATTTTGGGCGTTACAAAAATAAATGAATTGAAGTGAAATTCAAACAATTACATCTCATATTACTACAGCATGGGATCATAATGTACGTTTGGATCCGAACATGACCTGTTTTTAATGTGCCATCTATCTACTACATTTAAACAAGAACTACTTCAAAAGGAGGGAAAAACTGATTAACTCTAAATTAAACCTAACTAAATTAAAGCCGCAAGCCACAATAAAAGACCCCCAGAGACCAAAAGGAAACAGACGTGCTTTTATGTGAGTGGTCCATTGCACACAGTCGTGTTTAGTATCTACTGCAAAAGGAAACAGCTTAGGAGTCATCTTTTCTGTCTCTTTGGTAGAAATGGTAGAAGGGGTGTGGTTGTACTTTGCATTAAAATTGGGGCTAAACTGGGACTCAATTCGGAACTTTCTCTTGACCTTGACCAGGACTAAACCAGTACTAGAACAGGACCAAACAGAACAGGTCTACCATCTGGACTAAACTAGACTCAAACTAGGACCTAACAAGGACAAGCGTGAACACAGCCTTATAATATTAGGAAGCAGTGGTAGTAAACTAGTACTGATAGTAAAGTAGAGGTTGGTTGCTGTTTGTTTTTTTATTTAGTAGTAGTTGTACTTTTAAGTAGTAGTAACACTACAAGTAGTAGTAATAGTCATTTTTTCTGTTTATCCGGGGGCAGCAGTCTAAGCAGGGACTCCCAGACTTCCCTCACCCCAGACACTTCCTCCAGCTAATCCTCTGCTTCAAACCACAAGCTTTTACTCACAGAGGGTAAACTTATGTGTTAAACTGTGCTAAATTGCAATTATTATGTTTAAATTTTGTGAAATAATAAAAAAAAACGCTATTTTTGTTTTCCTCAAGATTAAATTTAAAAAAATCTTCAATCAACATGAGAAAAAATTTGTACTTTGTATGTACATTTTTGTCATTGTAAAATGTCACTTATATAGTGTTTTTCCATCTTCAAGTCACTCACTGCACTTCACAAGCACTTCAGCACATCAACGAACCACTCACCCATTCACACACACATTCATCCACCAGTGTACACAGACACTGGGGGCGAGGTGGGTTAAGTGTCTTGCCCAGGGACACAACAACAGTATTCATCTGTGGGAGCTGGAATCACATCGTCAAACTGTGGATCAGTGGATCTAACATCTCGACCAACTGAGCTACTATTGTCATATTGCCCAGCCCTATAAGATGATGGGGTAACTGGGTCAGGGACAAGGGACATAACCTTGTGAAAAACACACAGGTGTCTGCAGAGCCCCCCATTCAATTCAATTCAATTCATTTTATTTTTGTAACGCCCAAAATCACAACAACAGTTGTCTCGAAGGGCGTTCATGTTTTGGTTGATGGGGGAAACCGGAGTACCCGGAGGAAACCCATCCAGACACGAGGAGAAACATGAAAAACTCCACACAGAAAGGCCTGGGCGACCCGGGGATTGAACCAAAACTTCTTGCTGTGAGGCATGAGTGTTTCCACTCAGCCACCGTGCTGCCTACACACAAAAACAAAACAACAGGAAAAATCAGACAAAACAAGAAAAATCGGCCAGGCGAGGAGAAGGGAGGGGGGTGGAGGAGGGCCAGGCGGGGAGGAGGAGAGGGTCCAGCTGTCATCGGGGCATCTGAAAGAGTTACACTCCACAGGGGGAGTGGGACAGGGGAAAACATGTGACTAGCATTGCTGATGAGAAAATAGGACAAAGCAGAGCATAGAGCTCAGGTTGCCATTCTTCCCCCAGCTTGTTATCTCCTACTGCAGCCTATCTTATCCCGGGTTTTAATGTCACTCCCAGCCAATCTGGTCATAGTTCAAAGTGACAATAAACTAAGTAACCTGGTCATAAGCTATACCGAAGAGGAAGGTTTTTAAGCCTGGTCTTAAATACAGAGACTGTGGGGGCCTGTTTAACATCAGCAGGGAGTTGATTCCATAGCACAGGAGCTTGGTAACTGAATGCTCTCCCTCCCACTGTACTTTTGGAACCACTAATAGTCCTGCATTCTGAGAGCGGAGTGCTCTGTTTGGCTGGTACGGGACAATAGCATCTTGCAGATAGGATGGGGCCATACCGTTTAGGGCTTTGTATGTCAGGAGGAGGACTTTGAACTTGATTCTAAGCTCGACAGGAAGCCAGTGCAGATATTTTAGTACAGGACTGATGTGGTCTCTTCTTTTAGTTCCTGTTAGGACTCTGGCCGCTGCATTTTGGACCAACTGGAGGCTCCTTATAGTACTTTATAGTACTTTATAGTACTTTTGGGGCAGGCGGTGAGCAGAGAATTACAGTAATCAAGTCTGGAAGTAACAAATGCATGGATGAGTTTTTCATAATCGTTTTTAGGTAAAATATTTCAAATTTTAGTTATATTTCGCAGGTGAAAGTATGCGGTTTTACAAGCTAGGTTTATA
Source organism: Periophthalmus magnuspinnatus (assembly GCF_009829125.3). Lineage (NCBI taxonomy): Eukaryota > Metazoa > Chordata > Actinopteri > Gobiiformes > Gobiidae > Periophthalmus > Periophthalmus magnuspinnatus. The sequence goes on from NC_047129.1 coordinate 1,679,011, forward strand.
TGGGCTGTGAATGAGAGATTTTGATCAAATAGGACTCCAAGATTTTTTACAGTAGGGCTAGAAGCTATACTCACATTATCGAGTGAGATTATCAGAGAATCTCTTTGACCTTTGGGACCAACGACAATGACCTCTTTTTTTCAGGATTTAAGAGCAGGTAATTCAAGGTCATCCAGGTTTTGATGTCCTTCACACAGGCACTGAGTTTATCTATTTGATCAGTCTGATTTGGTTTCATTGATAAGTACAGCTGAGTGTCATCAGCATAGCAGTGAAAATTAATGCCATGTTTTCTGATAATGTTCCCCAATGGCAACATATACAGAGTAAATAGGATTGGACCAAGCACAGATCCTTGTGGAACACCACAGGCTACTTTAGAACAGGGAGAGGTGCTCTGGTTTATACTAACAAACTGGTACCTATCTGATAGATAGGATTTAAACCATTTGAGGGTGGTCCCTCTAATTCCAATGTCAAATTCTGAAGCCAGCCCATTATCAGCAGCTAGTAGTAAATCATTTGTTACTTTAAGCAGTGCAGTCTCTGTGCTGTGGTTTTATTTTTCAAATATATTATTGTCCTGCAGGTGGCGGCAGAGCTGTTTCACCACAACTCCTAGAATTTTTGAGCGGAAGGGAAGATTAGAGATAGGTCTGTAGTTGGCTAGTTCATCAGGATTTAGGTTAGGTTTTTTCAAAAGGGGCACACAGACTCAGACTGACGACGCTGCATTAAAGAGGTCATCTGTGAAACACTGCAGTGTCTGAGAAAATGACTGAAATAAACTACACCACACTGCAAGGAACTCAACTCAACCTCACAATCACATTAAAAACAGTTCAGTCAGTTCAGATGTATGTTATAATCATTTTAAATTGTCTTTTGTGTGTGCAAAGAGAAGTGTTTTGTCACCAGTATGTCAAAATGAACACAAGACAAGTAAAAAAATAGTTTCAATGTACAGTGAATATGAGTATTTATGTGTAACTGACTCAATCTGGTTAATACGCTGTTGATAAGTGTATTTTTTAATCTTTAATAATGATGTTTTCCCCTAAAATACAAGACAAAGTTTCCTTTAAGTAAATATTAAAAAGTTATTTTTTGGAAACAATAAAAATACAGAGTTATAAGATAAGTAGGGATGTACCGATGCAGCTTTTTCACTTCTGATACCGATATCAATACGCTGACTTTAAGTGTCTCCTGATATTTGATATTAATGGAGACCAGTGTAGGAAAGGAAAATGGCAGATATTTCCTTAAAATACATTGAAATTATTACACAAGACATCCCACTGTGTTATGTAACTTTTACTTATCACTCAAATAACTACTGAACAGCTTTGAATGAATAAAAGTTCAAGCATTCTGGAGCCAAAATCAGCCTGTAAATGGTCTTATTACACACAGTTAAAGGCCCAATCAGGATATCAGGATACCATGGAATCGATATCCAGGTCAATTCAGTATTGGTGCTGATATTCAATAGAAAGGTACTTCTTTGTGTGTCAATGCTAATGCTAGCTTCTATTAAAATGTTAAATGTAACATAATAACAAAATATGATTTGTTGTCAGGACGACCCAATTATTTTTAGGTGTAGATTACATCAGTCAGTGGTGTTATTTAAATACTTATTAGGCTTTGAAATTAGCATTAGCATTGACAAACAAAGAGGTACCTTAATAAACACAGAAGAGTCCTCCAGTGGAGTTTTCTTCACATTTGTAAAGTTTTTAATATGTTGTCAGTGACATCCACCTGCAGCTCCTTGTCCACTGCCTGATCCTAACCCCCTTACCTCTGACCTCTGACCCCTGACCCACCTGCAGCTCCCTGTCCACTGCCTGATCTGTCAGGATTTAGTGATTTTAGCGTGACTCAGCACAAACCTCACAGACATTACATTACACTGGAAATGGTTGTCCCTCTGTTTCTGGAACTACCTACCACTGTGCACAGTAACAATTAATAATAAAAATAAACTTTAAAAATGGCCTCACTTCGTCTCCTCTTCTTTGAGCTTCTGCGCTGCCTGCTTTGACTGTTTAATAGCTACTGTCAAATTGTTCAAAACCGTCAGTCATGGTACATTTTTTTCTTTGCTTATTGGCATTTCATTGTGTATTCATCTTTATTTGTTTTTTGTTTTTTTTAAACGTCCATTGAATTTGATCAACTGGCGTTAGCTAACTTTAGTTCAGACGTTTTTTGTGTCTTTGTGCTAAATAATGATCGTGTGTGAGGTGTTAGGGTGTATGTAGTATTTTGGGGGGTAATTTGGAGTTATTGTGTGGTCATTTAATCATTGTCTAGTGCAGATTTGATGAACTTTTATGTATTTTCCCGCTTTTTATGGCCTGAGGCCATTTTTACCATTGCCCCTAGCAACAGTTATAGCATTGTATTTGTGATTGCATCAACAATACACTGCCTTCAAAGTTATAACCTTTTATAATAATGACACAAATGCAACGATTTATAAACTTCGGTCTAGAGTTATCAGTTTTTTTTAATAATACTTGTGATGTGATATTAGTGCTAACTGCTAACATCACTGCCTTTACTAGCACAGTGTTACTTTTATTACTATTTTATTAGAATTGAAACACGCTGTAAATATGTTTCTAGCTGCCTCCAACAGTATTTCACATTTTGTATGATCTGTTTCAGCGTGAGTGCATCTCCATCCACGTGGGGCAGGCTGGTGTTCAGATTGGAAACTCTTGCTGGGAGCTTTACTGTCTGGAACATGGCATTCAACCTGATGGACAGCTGCCCAGTGAAAAGACTGTGGGAGGAGGAGACGACTCTTTCAACACCTTTTTCAGTGAAATGGGAGCGGGAAAATATGTGCCCAGAACCGTGTTTGTGGACCTGGAGCCAACTGTAATAGGTAAAGTCAGATTTTAAAGCACTTTTTAAGTCAGTTGTTGGTACTTAGGTTGTTACTAAAATGACTACTGCCATTTCGCATCTAATGTATTTGTAGATGAGGTGCGGTACCGGAACCTATCGTCAGCTATTCCACCCTGAGCAACTCATCACTGGAAAGGAAGATGCTGCTAACAGGGACCTGAAAACTGGTGGGTAAATTTTTATTCGCTGTATACCGTTTTGTTCATACCTTATGGTTGTTAAATGTATGATGTTATATCTCCTATCTGTCATTAGGCTGACCAGTGCACTGGTCTCCAGGGCTTCCTGGTGTTCCGCAGCTTTGGCGGTGGAACTGGCTCTGGCTTTACGTCTTTGCTGATGGAGCGTCTTTCTGTCAAATATGGCAAGAAGTCCAAGCTGGAGTTCTCCATCTACCCTTCTCCGTGACTGTCCACTGCTGTGGTGGAGCCCTACAACTCCATCCTGACCACACACAGCACCCTGGAGCATTCAGACTGTGCCTTCCTGGTCGATAATGAAGCCATCTATGACATCTGCTGCAGAAACCTTGATATTGAGCGCCCAACCTACACCAATTTGAACAGGCTCATGAGTCAGATTGTGTCCTCCATTACAGCTTCTCTTCGCTTTGATGGTGCTCTCAATGTGGATCTCACCGAGTTTCAGACCAACTTAGTGCCGTATCCTCGGATTCATTTCCCTTTGGCCACCTATGCCCCAGTCATCTCTGCTGAGGAGGCTTTTCATGAGCAACTGACAGTGGCTGAAATAACCAACGCCTGCTTTGAGCCTGCCAACCAGATGGTCAAATGTGACCCTCGCCACGGCAAGTACATGGCCTGCTGCCTGCTTTACCGCGGGGCTGTGGTTCCCAAAGATGTCAACTCCGCTATTGCCTCCATTAAGGCCAAGCGCACTATCCAGTTTGTAGACTGGTGTCCCACAGGTTTCAAGGTGGGCATCAACTTCCAACCTCCCACTGTGGTCCCTGGAGGAGACCTGGCCAGAGTGCAGAGGGCCGTGTGCATGATGAGCAACACCACGGCCATCGCTGAGGCCTGGGCTCGGCTTGACCACAAGTTTGATCTGATGTACACCAAGCGTGCCTTTGTCCACTGGTACGTAGGAGAAGGGATGGAGGAGGGAGAGGACATGGCTGCTCTAGAGAAGGATTATGAAGAAGTGGGTGCTGATTCCATGGAGGGAGAAGAAGAAGAGGGCGAGGAATATTAACTTGTTTTAAAATGTGAAAAACTGTCCCATGTTCTGTTTGTGATAAGTTCTACCCTCTCATTAGACATACGTGCATCGTTTTTCAGTTGTCAACACATTTAGAAACATTTTTAGAATAGGTATCTTTTGATACTTGTAATGTTTGGTCATTGTTCTTACAAATGTGTGCACTGTATGTCATTTACTGGAAAATAAATAGTAAAGAATAGTTGGATAATAAACATTTTCACATTTACCATTTATTATCCCTCCACAACAACTAAGTTTTATTTTCACTCATGCAAAACCTCACTTAAATCTTCTATATATACACAATATAATAATAATAAAGCATTTGATTCAGTGACTTTCAAGACACCCAAACCTAAACGTTAGGGGACCACTGTTGCTCCTGAGCATAAAAGTTGCACTTTGTAACTTTTCTGGTCCAGGGGTCACTACCTGCTTGTCTCACAGAGGTTATTGCTTTGCCAGGAATATTAAAAGATAAATGGTTACATTTTTATATAGTGATTTTCTATATTCAAGGCACTCAAAGCACCTTAGATCAATGAACCACTCACTCATTCACACACACACACGTTCATGATCGTTCAGTCACAGTTCACCGGGCCAACGATACTGCACAGGCAAACTATTTAGTTGTGCATACCCAACTTTATTATTAGGCTGAAATGCCTGGTGCTGTTTGTCATGTAATTTTACCCCACAAAATAACTAAAACTAAGTCTGACAACTGGTGAATGCACCAGACTTTTGCCTGTGTTTGTAACCAGTTAATAAAAGCTCATTTGAAGCCTCAACTTTGTGTTTTGTTTTTTTCAAGTATAGCTGATTTAAAGGTGTGCCAAAAATATTCCTTTTCACTGAAATGATAAACCGAGCTTGATTTTCATGAATTGCAGAATGAATCCAAGTTTGCAAATGCAATTTTAAAATGGGTATTAAAATTACATGGCATTGTCAATTTTACATTGAATTGGAAATTAGACTATTATGTAGCTGGATCAAAACCATATAGCTGCACATGTTTCTACAGAAGATAGCGATCATGTGTGTTTTTCTATACAATGCATTCGAAAATGTGCTCCAGTAACTTTGGGCCTTAAGCAGGAGGGGGTGCACTGAGGCCAGTTTGAAAGAACAAACTTCACTTCACATAAAAGAACATAAAAAATGATTTATTAGATGTACTGTACATCTAATCTCCTTAATGCAGCATTTTGCGGCTTTCGTTTTGTTTAGTTTTTTGGTTAATCAAATACAGTGTTTTGTTGAAGTCCTAAACTTCTACATTACAGTGAAACTGCGTACATTAAAATAATGCACACATAACCTTTCCCTTTAAATCATATACAGTACCCTATAAAGGTTCTTTGTAAAAAAAAAATAAAAAATAAAAATCAGTGCTTTTACAACCTTAGGTTTCGTATGATTTCATTGAATTGGAATCATGAATGAACGGATATTGCAGCAGAGGAATACTGAATTTCACTCCTTGAAATTATTACAGTGTTTGTGTAACACCTGTTTGTGGAGCCCAGCCTCACTGCAGCAGAGTGCTGCTGCTGCTGCAGTGAGGACGCCCTCTAGTGGTGGATCATGAGCTTTGGTTTATGTAAGATCAACAGTTGTTTGAGTCCAGTTATTCTTCAACACACACTCTTAAAAAAAAATGAAAATACATAAAGATATCCCTGTCCAAAAATATATACACAAAAATCCAGATATTATGACTGAACCAATCCAGGAATTTTTCAAATTTGAAAGGTTTCCAACTATGTATGAAGAAATACTAGGCCTACAATGTGCCAAGTGAAGTTAATTTTGATTTATAACAGCTGCTCTTTAAGAGATCAGTATTATTTAGTTACACAAGACTGTAAAGTTTGATTTTGTGCAACAATAAAACCTCAATTTCAAAATCGATCTTAGAGCCAACAGCCATTACATCACCAAGAACGACATGTAGCACTGAGTCTAAACTGGGGAATTCTTCTACATATATTATAATGTCATTATTAAGATGTGGAACCAAAGGAAGTCCATACCTTTGACTCCTAACTTTGCCTGCAAGTCTAAGGAAGTCTTCACAGGTTTGCTATAGTAATGTAACAATTTATGTAATACCTAGATTTTTCTCTTTAAAATCTTTGCATCATACATACCTATATATCTATTTACACACATTTGATACACAGTACATTCATTTTGTCAATTTTTACCCTTGAAAATGAAAGTCTCTGCAGAAAATACAATCGTCCCATAGCATTTTGGCACACAATAGCATTAAAGTCCTTGTACCACTGGTTGTTTTCAGATTCAAGAATGTAATAACAATATCAGATTAGGGGCATTACAGCATATTTATATTTACAGCATATTATTCTATGTGGTATATTCATAAGAAATGCCAAAAAATAAAACCCACATAAGTTTAACCTGATCATACGACGGAGTATAAGGCGCTACGAAAAAAGAAAAAGTCGTAGTATTACGAAAAAAAAAAAGTCGTAGTATTACTAAAAAAAAAAAGTCGTAATATTACGGAAAAAAAAAAGTAATATTACGAGAATAAACTCAAAGTCAAAGTGGGAGACGAAGCTAAAGAAGCAAAGGGAACCTTCTCCTTCACCTGGGTTTCTATACCATCTTTTCGAAGCAGGTAATGACCATTATCTTATTATAGGTATGTGAAATATTATTTTTTAAACATTTACAGTGTGGTGGCCTTTTGGCTAGTGGCCCGAATTAGTCTAGATGCGAGTGAGGCCCCAGTAAACCTCCCTGGTGCTTATGTTCTTCCTATAGCATCAGGCCGTGGGTAGTGCATGAGAGTTCTGCTAGCCAACCTCTGCGCGCACCTGGCTAAGGGACCGACTGCGGGGCAGGGCCGCTGTTTGCTCGTCACGGACAGAGGGAGTTTGTTCACATGTGTCCACACATGTATGAACAATCGTTGTCCATATGTGGTCCTTAAACTTATGGGTTCACGAGTTTAAATGTAATGGCGCATGGAGCTGCTCTTAGCCAATTTTGTCTGGTTTGTACGCGGCATTAGAGGTTTTAAACCTGGTTTAGACAAGCCCACCGCGAGGTAAGCATGACCTCCGGGATAGTCCCGCGCCAGGCTGTTCTCGCTGACCAGGTCCAAGAAGGATGTGGCACAGAGAGCTCACGTGGGGATGAGGAGCGCAGGGGAACTGATCGAGCGGCCGACCGTCACTCATCACCAACACAGCACTGATCATCCCCGGAGAAATGCGCTAGCTCCGTCCTTGCGCGGACAGCACTATCCCTACTATGCTTATCCGCAATTGACCCATCTCTCTCCCCCGCATACAACTAAGACTAAACCGGGCAGCTCCATGCGCCATTACGAACAACACCAATGTTGTTTAAAATATCTACAAGAATACAGTAGGCCATTGTTTGCAACTGTCCCCGTGAGTTGGTCCAGTTTTGCTCAAATTCTCTTATTCTCTATAGTAGTTGTGGGTCCCCATACCAGTGCTAGCGGACAAAAGCATAAATTTAAGAATAGCGGTATTAAAAGCCATAATTATGCATGTATTGAATATCTCCATTCACCAAGGCATGTGTTTACAGTGGATTGTGGATCTGGCCATATCCAGTTTTGGAGGAAGACTTGCTTTGGATGTGAATATCATGATATTAGTAAGTTTTATGCTGTGACTAGTGTATAATTAAAAGAGACAGTAAATGGACAGATAATTATTGGCATATTTTCTTGTCTTTTACAGATCCATAATGAATGACTCAATTTCTGAAATAGTGGCATTTTTAAGAAAGCGTCAGGTCTCAGAAAATCACTGGTGAAATGTCCATGTTCCTTTAGAGTTTGAAAGATGTCCATCCAAAACTGAATGCATTGTTTACGCAGGACTTCCCACCAAGACTATTCGTTGATTGGCGGTGCTGCATCCATAGATGAAGCTTTGATCTCCAGCAAATGCGTTGGTGTGGTTTCTGCGCAAGAACCGTTGCATGTCTTGGGCATGTGAATTCTCTGTACCTGGATCCGCCCGGAGCCTTTGCGGACACCCCCCAACTCGAGTGACTGTGTTGATATAGTAATCCGCAATTACTTTCGGATCGCTGTTAGTAATGTATACCTCCATCTACATAATGTGTCGACTAAAGCCATCAATACAGCCATTTATGCAGATGCCATACGGCTTCAGTTTATCATATGAATCCAAATGCCACAATGCGTTTGGCCCTTACGCTGTACTGTCTTTGCCGAAGACGCCGCCTTCTTCGCAACTCTACCCCATTTGGATCCAATATTTTCAGTAAAATTCGAATCGTTTCTTGAGAAACAACAAATCCTCTCTGTATAGCTCTATGGCGTCACCACCGATATCCCTGCAGCCGACCACTTCCAGCCAGTTCCTCTTCCACAAAAGTAGCAATTTCTTCCAAATCTGTATGGTTCCTCCGACGAAACAAACTCAAACGCTTGCAGTGTCGCTTCAAAGTACTTAGACTGATGATAGTGTGGTGATGGTGGGCTAAAAGACACAGTATTTCATCGTGCGTAAACCCCAGTTGAAAGTATAGCTGAACAAAATGCTCTAAATTCTCCATAACGCATAACGCATTGGTCACTCATTCACGCACAGCAGCCTGTACTCTCATAAAAATACGACTTTTTTTCTCGTAATACTACGACTTTTTTTTTTTCCGTAATACTACGACATTCCATCTCCGTCTGTTTCAAAATGTTTTACTGGGATTATCCTCCATTAATGTTTTTGTATCAGTGGCACTAGTTTCATTATTATCGTTTATCGCAAAATCTCTGGACTAATATAATGGGCTTCAAAATGAGTTACATCTGCAAAGTGACAGTATCAACACGTTACCTGCCTCACCGTCATCTTCAGATATCTTCCTGTGGTGTCGTGGTACAGGTGATATGGCCCCACCTGCTCCCATTGATCATCCACGTTACTGCATATCTCATGTGTTGGAGTAGATACTGTGTGTTCTGTATACATTCCTTTATATGGCCAGATGAATTCAACCCAGCCTCCAGAGCAGCCCGGCACATCTACAATTTCTGCAAAGACTGAAGAAAATAACATTAAGTGGAGTTTGCACCAGTATCTGTGAACCAACTGAATCCCAGGTCCTAATATACATCCTAACCGTCTAAAGAACACATAATACATTCTTGGCTCTTATTCCCCTTATTCCTTTAACATGAACGACTGGAGCAGGATTTTTTTTTTTTTTTAAAGAACCAAATCTTTTTGTTTCAAATTTTTAGATTAACGTTGAACCAACACAAGAATCAGCACAGAAGCAAAGCGAACAATATAAGTGAGACGTTTCTGCACAAAAAAAAACATTTTGACATCATAGTAACAGTTTAATTAGATGCATAATTCCAAACACACACTCTCACTATAAACCATTTTAAACACATCTAAGTCTTGGTCTTTTCTCTCTATGAATAGTTTGTCAGTTACGTTGGCTTCTCTCATATAAATGAATTGCAAAAGAGCCAGTCTTTTGAATGGATCAAAAGGATTCAAATCCCATGAAAGAGCCAAAAGTTCCATCACTACTTTGTACATGCTTTTCGCCACCTCACGATAAGTATTTCACATTTTCTAAGTTAAAATAACTTTAACTTTAACTGCATTTAGACTATAAACTATTCTGTTACCAATGGAGCTCCCTCTGCTGTCAGGAATGGGAGAGAACAATCAGAAAGTAAAGTAACCAGCTGAAGTCCTTTTCCTCTGTGAATGCTATGTTTATAGAGCCACGTGTTTGTTGTGAACACAGTTTGACTGTAGAATAAGTTTGGTGATGGTTTATGGGCTTAAAAAGTATAGGAGAAGTACCAGAGTACAGTATTAACTGTAGGCAAAATGCAAAAGGAGCATTGAGGTGCAGAGAAGATGACTTTGCATTAATTGATTAATGAAACAAGTGTAAATGAAGTGAAATATAACTCCAGGTTTTGATGAGGGGACAATAGTATAACATGGACAAAACTGCAAAAAGTTCATTTTGCATAATATGTGTTTAAAGTGCAAAGGAAGCTAAATACAACTCCAGGTATGTTTTTGATTAGGAAACAACAATATACCTGGTAAAAAAGTGCTTTTAGAGGCTTCAACAAGCAAGTTCATTACAAATGTAGGGCGTTATTACTGTTGTTATTATTATTAAAAGGCTATAAAAAGTCAATTTTGCATAATATGTGTTCTTTAACAAAGCTATTACTATGGATAAAATTGTGTAAAATGTCCTTAAATTTGGGAACATGGTGTAATATTTCTACCTTGAAGTAGTATTTTCTGCCGTGACACCCTGTGGTCTTCGCTCAGTGATTGGTTGCCGCACCAGTAGACCCCCTTGTCCAGTGCCCTCACATCACTGATGGTGTACTTCGCATAAGGGGCATAGAGTGTGTCACAGGTGTAGTTCATCTCTTTACAGATAAAGCCATACACATCATTACAGGAAATGGTGATATGAGCTGAAATCAAGCTAGTTTGTTTGTAGTCTTCATCACAGAAATCAGGGTCTGTAGAAACATGGGAAAACTTAATGAGGGGCACAGTAAAGTTTAAAGAAGCTTCAAAAGATTTAGAACTGTGGCTATGTTCACACTGCAGGGTATGTGGCCCAATTCATATTTCTTGTTTGTATTTGATTTTTTTATGTAGTTGTTCACATTACAACAAAAATGAGATTGCTATCTAACCTCGAAGTGACCCACATGCAGACACCAGAACACAACATCAACATCAACATCAACATGGCCTCTATTTGACTCAATCCTGGTGCATTTGTGGCTATTTCAGGTTCTTTCAAGTGATTTCACAAAGAAGGAAGAGGCCAAAGATTTTGTGATATGAGACATAGACTTTTTTTAATAACTTTCGGATGAGCAGGAGAACATTTGCCTACATATGTGATTGGAAACATTTATTTATGACGTGTATGTTGCATGAGCATTCAGACTGCAGTCATATGAAATACATATTGGATTTATGACACATACAAATGCAGTCTGGGTCAGATTTGAAAAAAAGCTGTTTACACTGACATGAAAAAATCAAATACAGATCACATATGAGAAAAAAAGTCTGATATGTCCTGCAGTGTGAATGTAGCTTAAGTAGTTTCAATGCATGTGTAGAAGTTGACTGAGGGAGTGTGCCGCCACTGCGGATCTATTAAAGTATCTGAATAGGGTATTGCTAGTTTAGAGCTGTCTCAAGTTGGATTAGTGGCCACTCATTGATACTACAATGAAAAATTCCCTCCTGCCCAGAAAGGACTTCACAAACTGCTCGTGTTTGACTGATAGGGCACCTACAACTTTCACAACGGTCGAATTTTGTGGCAATTTTTACCTATTTTCAGATCATAAACTTTTTCTCAGCTCAAAATCCGTGTGTTTTTAATCATTTGCTTCAGCTACACTCTCTGTCTGCTGTACCTAAGATCAAGCTTTGGTAAAGCGCGCACGTGGTACGACATGAACGCGCATGTGAGCGATATGAACGAGCCCTATTGTCATGAACGGGCAGCAGGTTTAGAACAGTGGTCCCCAACCTTTTTATCACCGCGGACCGACCAACGCTTGAAAATTTTACCGTGGACCGGGGGGGTGTTTTACTCATTTTGCTAATTTGTGGGTTAAAAACCCCTTCGTATTCCGGGTCATTTTGGTGAAATTGCCTTTGTTCTGACCTCTCCAAATTAAAATAATCACCATTATTGAACCCTCAGTAGTAACTGCACTAGTTTGTGGTCTTTGTAAAGGTAAGACCCTATAATTTTACCCACAGGTGTCAGAATCACTGTAAGTTTGTCTGCTGAGAATTTATACACTTTGGAACACACATAAAAATAAAAAAATAAAAATTCTCATCCTCACCAAATATTTTTTGTGAAAATGAAGGTGTAGAAAGCTGCAGTGAGTAGCACAAAAATACACTATATCTCAAATGACAAGATTGTTGACCACTTACATTTCAAATTTGAGGTCAATACCTATAAAAATGAGAGTTTTACAATCATTTTATCATGAGTAAGTCCAGGCCTCTCCAAACATATCTGAATGAAGACATTTGGAGAACATTTGGAAAAAGTGCAATAACTTTTGAATGTTTCAACCCACAGACATAAATGAGGCTCTACTGAAAACTCACACTGAGATGAATCTGCTGCTCTATTACTGTACATTTATATATCATATTAAAACACAATATAAAATGTATATTTGTATATAAAATACAGTCAAAACAAGTGCTATGGGTCAAAATAAATATATATTTACAAACCACACACTGCAAACAGTGAACAAACACACTGGAAACTGAGAACACACTGTACATGATTGTACAGTGAGACAGTCATTCTGCAACAGTGGCTCAGTGGTTAGAGCTTTTGAGTCCCACTCGGACCAATTTCTGTCATTGTGTCCTTAGGCAAGACACTTCACCCAAGTGGTGTGTATGCGTGATGATTGGTGGTGGTCGGGGGGCGCAGATTGGCATTAGCTAATGCTAATGATTACACATGATACACATTTGACCCACAATTAAGTTAATAGCAGAATAAACCACGCTTACCGATCAGGAACAGCATCCAGTCCATCAAATCATAAGGTCCTCTGCTCCTGAGTCCACCATGAGATCTTCACGAACCGCTCCGGGTCCAGATGCCTCTAGTTTAACTTGTACAAACATCCACAGTGTCCTCGGTCGCGTTTAAAACGCAAAACTGCTTAATACAGATTTAAAAATCATTACAAAAGCACTTGCCCTCCGGCTAGAAAAAGTTACACCACTATTAATTCACCCCGACCAAACAGGATTTATCAAAAATAGAAACTCTTCAGACAACCTTCGTAGATTATTCAACCTCATCAATATCGCTCAACAATCAAATATCAGGACAATCATAACCTCATTAGATGCAGAAAAAGCTTTTGATAAGGTAAACTGGACATTTCTTTTCCACACACTCCATCAATTTGGCTTCGGGGAGTCATTTATCCACTGGATTAAGACACTCTATACCTCACCTAGAGCCACAGTCACAACTAATGGTATCACCTCACCTTCGTTCACACTGCACAGGGGCACTAGACAAGGATGCCCGCTCTCTCCCTCGCTGTTCGCCTTATTCATTGAACCGCTTGCAGTAGCAATACGCCAAAATAACAGCATACAAGGAATATACGTCTCGGACACACATCATAAAATCAGCCTATATGCAGATGATATTCTACTGTACCTACAAAAACCACAGCAATCATTACACGAAACTTTCAAAATTATAAATACATTCTCATCCATATCAGACTACACTATCAACTGGAACAAATCAACAATACTCCCTCTCTCAGATGAAGGAGGAAGTTCTGCAGCTCAGGATTCATTCCCTGGTATGCACACAGGTAACATTAAGTATTTAGGCATTAACATTTCCCCCAGGCTGTCAGAGTTGTTCTCACTTAATCATAACCCTCTGCTTAAAACAATAGAAGACGACCTTGGACGATGGACAAACCTACCACTTTCACTAATAGGACGAATACCATCAGTAAAAATGAAAATCCTCCCCAAATTGAACTACCTATTTGCAAACATCCCAGCTACACCTCCGGACAAATGGTTTCAGACACTAGACTCATTAATGATACACTTTTATTGGAAGAACAAAAAAGCAAAAATCAAACTCTCAACATTACAAAAAAACAAAACACAAGGCGGCCTCGAAGCACCAAATTTCATCCACTATCACTTGGCAAATCAACTACAATATCTAGTCAAGTGGACAGGACAAACATACAATAATAGCACATGGATTTCTTTGGAACAGTCATACTTCAAAAAACTTTCTTTGGCAGACATACCCTCAATGAATACGACTCTGAAAAAACATAACTGCTTCAAGAACACAGTCATTTCAACAACTCTGACCGCCTGGTGGAAAGCTTTAAAACTAACCAATTCTTCCACGGCACCTTGTAAATACACCCCCATCTGGCACAACCCTGACTTTCACATGAATAGTACCCCACTTCACTATTACACATGGGAACAAAAAGGCATCACTCACCTTCACCACTTATTCCACAACAATAAATTCATAACATTTAAACAACTTATGGAACACCATTCATAAACCATTTTAATATTGTTTTCAATCAGTCATCAATATCAACAACATAAACTCCACAAATAGACTATTATAACACCATTAACATAGTAATTATGAGAATGCCACGCACATTCCTATACACACCCCCATTCCTACAAAGACACACACACACACGCACCCCTTCACACACACACTGATACACACACGTACTGATACACACACGTACTGATACACACATACACTGATACACACACACACTGATACACACACACACTGATACACATGCACTGATTCACACTGGTGTTGTGCTCCAGGGGCTTTGCAGGCCCACCCAGGCAGTAGGCAGCAATTTCCTTCCATTAGTCACAGGTGTGCATTCTCTCTTTCCCTGGGTGGACATTATTAGGATAAGGTTATCCTTTTCCTCATCCCTGAACAGGACCCTTTTGGCTTTGCACATTGACCCTCTGGTTGGAGTAGACAGGGGATCCGGGGAGTCCCCTGTCAATGAGTTCCGGCCAAATTTCTTTCTCAGGGCAGCACTGGATCCCGGGCTAAATCCACTGGGTAAGCTTCCGAAGGGAGGGGTCCGTTTCCTCTTACATTCCTCCGGTGTGGACAAGGTGAGGTCTCGTGTCCTTTTCATTGTTCACTCTCTAGCGCCACCAACCACCTAGAGAGAAGATAGGACAGCCCAATTAGCCCATGAACCAGTCGCTGCTCATTTCACCACCTTCCGGGGCCTAAGAGTCAATGTAGCCATTAGGGCTGATCCACACAAACACTGATCCAAACACACACTGATACACACACGCTGATCCACACACACACTGATACACACACACTGATCCACACACGCACTGATACACACACACACACCGATACACACACACTGATCCACACACGCACACTGATCCACACACGCACAGATGCACACACACACTGATACACAGACACTGATCAACACACACGTACTGATACACACGCACTGATCCACACACACACTGATACACACATACACTGATACACACACGTACTGAAACACACACACACACTGATACACATGCACTGATCCACACACGCACTGATCCACACACGCACTGATCCACACACGCAGTGATCCACACACACACTGATCCACACACACACTGATCCACACACACACTGATCCACACACGCACTGATACACACACGCAGTGATCCACACACGCACTGATCCACATACACACTGATCCACACACACTGATACACACACGCACTGATACACACACACTGATCCACACACGCACAGATACACACACACACTGATAGACACACACACCGATCCACACACACACCGATACACACATGCACTGATACACACACACTGATCCACACACGCACTAATACACACACACACACTGATTCACACACGCACAGATACACACACACTGATAAACACACACAATGATCCACACACGCACTGATACACACATGCACTGATACACACACACTGATCCACACACGCACTAATCCACACACGCACTGATCAACACACACACTGATCCACACACAAACTGATCCACACACACTGATACACACACACAAACTGATCTACACACACTGATACACACACACTGATACACACATGCACTGATCCACACACAGTGATACACACACACACACTGATCCACAAACACACTGATACACACACACACTGATCAACACACGCACTGACGCACACATGCACTGATACACACACTGATACACACGCACTGATCCACAAACGCACTGATACACACACACACTGACACACATGCACTGATACACACACGCACTGATACACACGCACTGATACACACACACGGATACAGACACACGGATACACACAATGATACACTTGCACTGATCCACACACACAATGATCCACACACACACTGATCCACACACGCACTGATCCACACACGCACTGATCCACACACGCACTGATCCACACACGCACTGATCCACACACACTGATCAACACACGCACTGACACACACATGCACTGATACAAACGCACTAAACCACACATGCACTGATCCACACACACACTGATACACACACTCACTGATCCACACACACACTGATCCACACACACACTGATCCACACACACTGATACACTGATTCACACACGCACTGATACACACACAATGATACACATACACAATGATCCACACACGCACTGATACACTCATGCACTGATACACACACACTGATCCACACACACACTGATACACACACACACTGATCCACACACTCACTGATCCACACACACACTGATACACACACACACACACACCGATACACACACACTGATACACACACACTGATACACCCCAACACAAACTGATCCACACACACTGATACACACACACTGATCCACACACGCACTGATACACACACACTGATAGACACACACTGATCCACACATGCACTGATATACACACACTGATCCACACACGCACAGATACACACACACACACTGATACACACACACAATTATCCACACACACACTGATCCACACACACAGTGATACATACACGCACTGATCCACACACACTGATCCACACACACTGATCCACACAAACACTGATATACACACACACTGATACACACATGTACACTAATCCACAAACGCACTGATACACACACACACTGATCAACACACGCACTGACGCACACATGCACTGATCCACACACAGTGATACACACACACACACTGATCCACAAACACACTGATACACACACACACTGATCAACACACGCACTGACGCACACATGCACTGATCCACACACTGATACACACGCACTGATCCACAAACGCACTGATACACACACACACTGACACACATGCACTGATACACACACGCACTGATACACACGCACTGATACACACACACGGATACAGACACACGGATACACACAATGATACACTTGCACTGATCCACACACACAATGATCCACACACACACTGATCCACACACGCACTGATCCACACACGCACTGATCCACACACGCACTGATCCACACACGCACTGATCCACACACACTGATCAACACTCGCACTGACACACACATGCACTGATACAAACGCACTAAACCACACATGCACTGATCCACACACACACTGATACACACACTCACTGATCCACACACACACTGATCCACACACACTGATACACTGATTCACACACGCACTGATACACACACAATGATACACATACACAATGATCCACACACGCACTGATACACTCATGCACTGATACACACACACTGATCCACACACACACTGATACACACACACACTGATCCACACACTCACTGATCCACACACACACTGATACACACACACACACACCCCGATACACACACACTGATACACACACACTGATACACCCCAACACAAACTGATCCACACACACTGATACACACACACTGATCCACACACGCACTGATACACACACACTGATAGACACACACTGATCCACACATGCACTGATATACACACACTGATCCACACACGCACAGATACACACACACACACTGATACACACACACAATTATCCACACACACACTGATCCACACACACAGTGATACATACACGCACTGATCCACACACACTGATCCACACACACTGATCCACACAAACACTGATATACACACACACTGATACACACATGTACACTAATCCACAAACGCACTGATACACACACACACTGATCAACACACGCACTGACGCACACATGCACTGATCCACACACGCACTGATACACACACACCCCTACACACACACTGATCAACACACACACACACTGATCCACACACGCACAGATGCACACACACACTGATACACACACACAGATCCACACACACACTGATACACAGACACTGATCAACACACACGTACTGATACACACGCACTGATCCACACACACACTGATACACACATACACTGATACACACACGTACTGAAACACACACACACACACCCCGATACACTCCTACACTGATCCACACACACACTGATACACACACGCACTGATACACACACTGATCCACACACACACACTGATCCAGACACACTGATCCACACACACTGATCCACACAAGCACTGACACACAAACAAGCACTGATACACACACACACCAATACACACGCACTGATACACACACGCATTGATCCACATGGACTGATACACACACACCCCAACACACTGATCCACACACACACACACTGATCCACACACACACACACTGATCCACACACGCACTGATCCAAACACACACCCACACACACACCCCGACACACACATGCACTGATACACACACACACTGATTTAATTCAATTCAATTCATTTTATTTTTGTAACGCCCAAAATCACAACAACAGTTTTGTTTTAATAGCCAAGCCTATACAATTCTAAGTCTCAAAAGTGATGATTGAAAAGCATAGTAAAACATGTGGCTATATGGGTCAATGTATAAATGAGTAAGATACAATTAGCCGCAACTGTCATTGGTAACTTGACAGTAGTGAATATTTATATTGAAACACATTGTAAGAAATGGAAACAGGTTCAGTCTAAAGACACTGATGCCCTGTCCATATAAGCCAGGTGAGCCAATCAGTGTCACCTTACAGCATTATGTAATCTGGTGCCTTCTAATGAGCTAAAATGTGATCACTAACAACTAATTCTTGTAAAGTACAAGTTCAAACTAACTAGTTTAATGCTCAAAAAAGCAATATTATAAAACATTTTATTAAGTTCTAAGCTTGGTTCTCTGAATGACAAGACTCTTCATACTACTGGTCATCACGTTTGAACGGTAGCTACTAGCGGGCAGATTTTATTCCTGGTAAAAAGAAAATATGGCAGGTTGAGCCCCTTCACTTTTGCCCAGTTAAACAACTGTTTTTAAAATATGTAAATGAATTTGGATTTAAATACTCTAGATTCACTCTTTTGTTTCACAACCTATGGACATCAAAATACTGCAATAATGCATATGTAAAGTAGCATATTCAAGCTTTAAACAATGTTTTTGCTGTCAACAATGCTTTTTTTCAGGTAAGGCCTTGAGTTTCACGAAAAAATGATACATTTTTGTTGCATAAATTAATGCATAATAAATGGTGCAAATATATATAGCTGTTTTAATCCTATACTGTATTTATTTATTTTTTTGTTTTTACATTACAGCCCAATGCAACTCTTTACTTTACTTAGAAAGTATTCTAAATATTCAGAATACAGTACTCTGATTTTTACCATGTAACAGAATACATTCTAATTCAAGTATTCAGAATTGATTTGAAAAGTATTCCTCCCAACACTGGTGTCATATATCTAAAGTAGATACCTGCCAATATTGCACAAGCTATTCACTCTGCATGTTGTAATAAATGTAACAATTTACTGAACAAAATGCATACATTTAATTTTGCAATCAAGTTATTATTAGTTTACCCCTTGTAAGATATGTATGCTTGGTCATACAAGCTGTAATCAATATAGTGGTCTACAACCAAACAGAAGTAAGGATGTTGATAGAGAAGACATTGTTACCAGTTTCATGTGGAATGTCTCAGTAACTGCACAAATATTAACCAAAAACATGATAAACATTCAGAATTTTGACAGTACAATAGCAATATCCTCCATATAAGTCTGTATTATAGGTTTGTTGAAAATGAAATTACTTGAACATGAGTTTAATGTCTAATTTAATTTATTCATAATGATGCATGTATTATAAAGCAGACTTGACCTTCACCGTGCCCCAGAAAAATTAGGTCATCAAAAAATATATCGCCTTGTGGATGATGTTGTTTTAGTGCTAAAAATGGACAAAAACAAAGCTCTGATTGTGATGTAAGAGATAATCGAATATTACATTTGGGTCTGGGATTAAATAAATGATACTTCTTCCCACTCCCTTTTTTTAGGTGGAGATTTTGATCACAGTTCATTATCACAAGGTAACAAGAGCTATCTGTTGTGTGAGAGAGGTCACATTTGGTGAACTCCACCTGTCACCATAAACAAAACCTCATCATCAAATCCACGGGTCAGGCATGGAGGAGAGCTGGAGGAGCTGTCCACGGACCAGTGCTGCTGACCTCTGCTCCTATTTGTCTGCACCCCAGTGTGTCTTCACAATGGAAACCATATCATATAGGTCTCTAGTTTGAATCGCACCTTAGCATAGCATTATGGGAGATTCAATCGGGGCAGTAACTGAATCTGTATCTGAAGACCTACCTTGCTTGTGTGACCCCTCTCTTTCTCTTTCCCTGCTCTCTTGTATTTATTTACTTTTATTTTAGTTGCTCTTTTTTTATTTGCTCTCTCATTTGACAATGCTTTTCATTTATTGCTAGTCACACATCTGTCTATATCATTATGTTTGTTAATGCCATTAAATGTTTCCTTTCTCTGTAAAAAAAAAAAAAAAAGCTCATAAATGTAAAAAATGATTTTTAAAATTTATTTTGACATTATGAGAATATAAAGTTAATCGATAACCTATATTATTTTGGAAATAAGTTATGTAGGCTACATTACTTGCAGTTTTTATGTTTAGTCAATGAATTTGTTCCATGTGTCACTTTTCAAAAAACAAACAAACAAAAACTGTTACTTGTACTGTATACAGCGCAGTATACAGGTGTCTCAACTCACCAGCAACAGAAAGTGCAAGTGCGGACTAAATTATTATCAGTACACTTTCTAATACTTTCTAATAGGATGTGGAGATTTGGGTTTGCCCACTAACTTGTCGACTGGTGGGACACTCGTACTTCTCCTGTTTAAGTGTTTTCGGAATATAGGCTATTGTACAATTAGTATACAAGTAGTATACAAATAACGTATTATAATGTATGTTATGTTCCTATAAACAGTTTCTGTGAAGACTGTACTTTTACTTTATAAAGACTTATAACTTGTGGAAATTTAGATTTGTCCACTTACTTGTCGGCAGGTGGGAAACTCCCTGCTTCTCTTGTTTAAATTGAATTTTAACTGTATATAATGTTTACATGATAAAACATTGTACTTGCTTCTTTGCATAGCATTCTTTCCACAGCATATTTGTACAAAAAAGCCTCTGTTTTTACGGTTGTTCATTGAAAGAATACTGATAGTATTTGTGGATTTGTCTCATTGGCGGAGTGTGAATGTACACTTAATGACTTCCTCTCAGTTCCATAAAAAGGGCTTTGATTGGCAGGTGGGTCACTGTATAAGCTGAGAGTCGACACATGTCGTTGTATTTGTGCACGAACTGACTGAGGACAGATAGGCTGAGCCTTCAGTTCAACAGCACTGATGACATGTTTATTATTGAGTCTGTTTCATCATGAAATGTCTTATATATATATGCCAAGAAATGTGATCCAGACTGAGGCTGGAGTCAACAAGCAATTGTAAAGTAATATTTTTATTTATTACCATAGCTGTTGTTCACTTTTCAGAGAGATGTCTCTCAGATGGAGCAATCCATGGTATCATCCACACAGTGCAGTGAACCACCAGAGGGAGCCCTGAATGTTAGCGCATGACTCAACACAGTGAGAAGGTATTCTGAGAAATAAGACAAATAATGACATAATGAGAAATAATGTGTTTTGTAACTGAAGTTATTGCACATTTAGGATCCATATGGAGGACTATAGGACTGTCGCTGAATCCTGCCAAACTCAAATCTTGGCAGGATGTTATCAATCATATACTGCACATCATTAGTATAAGACTTTTCAGTAATACTTTATAATGACTACACATATTTATGCCTTAATAAAGCATGAACAAAGCCTTGATGATTCAGGCTTAGAAACCTCTTAGTTAATGCTCCTAACTCTTAACTCTAACCCCTTAATTAAGTGGTTACTGGGAGTGAATGGTTTTAATAAACTATTTATTCAAAAGTTAAGCCTTTTTTTCATTTTTTTTCATTTTCATTTAGGGAATCCATGTCCTAACTTTGAACGGTGCATTTGGCGAATTGGGACACAGACACAGACAGTGGAGGTAGTATGGTCCGTGTTGTAGGCCTGTCCCATTTCGGCAAGAGCTAGCTACACTGAGGAGTACACATTTTCGGCCGGGTATTTCGAAGAGTACTTGGAAGAGTATGCATTTGACGAATTCGGACACTTACGTTACGTCGATTACGTTCTGTCGCCTAGCAACCATGACGGTTGTTGACTCATGACCAAAACATGTTAAATGGACACTGAAATAATTACAGTTTTACTTTTAATTCTTTATTATTTCATAGAGGAAGAGTCAAGGTGTTGTCGCAGGTGTTTATTTCTGTTTATATTGAAAGAAGTAAGGAATTAATCTTTCCCTTTGAATATCAATAGGCAAATATAACGGTATATGTGTTTTCTTCCCAATTGTAGCTAGTATTACATAACTTTAAGAAAATGAACATTGTTTCTCCCATAGAAGAAGACACGTGCAGTGCATGATGGGATATAGCAGTGCCCAGATGTTTATTGAAGCCCCCCCTTGAACTGACCTGTGAAATTGTTTTGACCTACTTCTGACCCTTCGATAAAAGTGAGTTGTGTGGGTGCTCCTACTCTAAAGCCCTGTTCCATCTTGAAGACCCCGGTCCATCTTGATAGTTGACCTGTAAGCCTCTCTGACCCTACGTCATACCCTAAGAAAATACTACTCCTAATGCCATGGCTGCTACTACTACTACTACTACTAAACAACCCTAATCCATCTTGAAGACCCAAGAGGCTCACTGCGTCGTCGTTTTCAGTTCAGTGCATAAATGCCTATTTTCTCAAAAAGTTGGGAGAAGCTCTCTGACAGTGTTTACCGCTTCGCCGCCATCTTGGCCCCTCCCAAAATGTGTTGATGAGAAGGAGAACAATTGGTAACTGCCATGAACTGTTTCAAGATGACAAAGTATGACCCCAGGATCAGGCTGCAGGATGTAATAATCCAGCTGTGCGACCTGAGGAAGGTGCGTGGTCCGTCCCAGCGGTGCTTGGCGGCGATGGACGCGTCGTTGTCCGAGTGTCCAGCGGAAGAGGATGGAGCCGTGCGGTCTCTGACTTCTCCTCCAGTGGCGGTCTGCCGGTCTGAACTGTGAGTAATACCTGACTTTTGTAAAAAAAAGTCTGTGTCTGTGTGGTTTCAGGGGGAGACTGTACATGTATGTTGGCATGTATGTGAATATGTGTAACTGAAATGCAATAAAAAGAGTTAAAAGGGTGAAAGGGGCGATGTGTTTTGCTTAGTGATGGATTTATTGAAATGACTAAGGTCAAAATATTAATAATCACACGTAAAATGAGGTTGACATCGAGGCGGGTGTTTATGACTGCCACACATCTTCAGGTAGATTTTGTTTATGTTGTTTGATGCATAAAAGTGAAATGTCAGATGGTTATGCTTTAAAAAGTGATGTGTGATGTGTTTGACCCCCGCGGTCTGAGCTCCAGGCGTGCGGAGTGGTTGGGGGCGGGTGTCCGAATTGCGGCGCTTCTGAGCGGATAGAGCGTTTACGTTCCGCGCGGTCTGAGCTCCAGGCGCCGGAGCAAATGCGCGTTCTCGTACTAATGTAAAATGGGTTTGACATCGAGGCGGGTGTTTATGACTGCCACAAATCTTAAGGTAGATTTAGTGTCTGTAATTTGATGCATAAAAGTGAAATGTCAGATGGTTATGCTTTAAAATGTGATGCGTGATGTGTTTGACCCCCCCGCCGAGCCCACCTCAGCCTGGTCGACCCCGAGGGCACAGCGTTGGCGTCCATGTTTAACGCGTGGATGGCCCTCGGGGTCGTCCCTACCGTCTTCCGGAGCAGCCGCACCACGCTGATCGAGAAGGCGGGGAGCCAGGATGCCGCGGACATCAAAAACTGGCGGCCGCTGACCATCAGCTCGGTCATCCTCCGCCTCTTCTCCAAGGTTGTGGCCAAAAGGCTGGCGGAGGCCTGTCTCCCCGGCAGAGGGGCTTCATTCGGGAGCCCGGGGCATCCGAGAACATCACCGTGCTGGACGGTCTCATCCGGACCAGCAAAAAGAACAAGACCAGCCTGGCGGTGGTGTTCGTGGACCTGGCCCGGACCTTCGACACGGTGCCCCACGGTCTCATCCGGGAGACCCTCCGGAGGAGGCAGGTGAGCCCTCTGACAGTGGACCTGATCACCAGTGCCTACACCGGGTGCAGGACGGTGATTACGTTGGCGGGGCAGACCTCCACTCCCATCGCGGTCCAGCTGGGAGTGAAGCAGGGTGACCCGCTCTCCCCCCTGCTCTTCAGCCTGGCCCTGGACCCGCTCCTGTACACCCTGGAGGACAACGGCGTCAGCCTGGCACTGGGGCAGGACCTGGGGGTGACGTCGATGGCCTACGCCGACGACCTGGTGCTCGTCAGCCGAGACCACGGGGGCATGGCAAGGAACCTTGCGATTCTGGACGCCTTCTCGGAAAGGACGGGCCTGAGGGCGAACCCTCGCAAATGCTCGGGCTTCCTCCTCTCCAAGAAGGGCAGACGCATGGTTCTGAACCAGAGTCCCCCGTGGAGGATAGCTGGAGTGCCAGTTCGTTGGCTCGGCGAGAGGGAGACGGTGCGCTACCTGGGCATCGACGTCCACCCCTGGAGAGGCATCTGCAGCTCCACGTCTGTCCTGAGCATGCTGGACGGACTGATCGGGCGAGCGTCCGGGGCCTGCCTCAAGCCATCGCAGAAGCTCCACCTGCTGCGGACCCACATCCTGCCCCGCATCCACTACACCTGCGACTTCTCCGGCTCCAAAGCGGGCGACCTGAAGGAGGTAGACATCCGGGTGAGGCGTGCGGTGAAGAGCTGGCTGCACCTGGAGCACTTCACCATGGACGGGATCCTGCACTCAGCCTTCGCGGACGGCGGCCTCGGTCTGCCCAGGTTCGAGAAGCAGGTCCCGGCGTCCAGGTTGCGGCGGCTCCTCAGGATGATCCTCTCGTCCGACGCCGTCACCCGCGAGGTCGCCCGACTGACGGAGCTGTAGCGGCAGGTGGAGCTTCTCTACAGGACGGTGACCGGCGCAGACCCTCCAGAGGACCTCGTCGTCGGCATCAACCTGAGGCTCCTCTCTGCCCGAGCTCTGAAGGCCCAGTCCTTCAACAAGTGGGCCGCTCAGCTCAGCCACGGCAGAGGGGTGGCCAACTTCAAGGAAGAAAAAATCTCCAACAGTTGGTGCCGAGACCCGACTGCCACGGGTCTCTTGGAGTCGGAGTTTATCACGGCCCTGCAGCTCCGCTCCAACACCTTCGAGACGGTGAGAAAGTATGGGTCCTCGGCAGCGGCGGCGGTCTTTTGCCACTGTCGTCTGTGCGGCTTCGCGAAGGGCTACCTGGCGCAAGTGGTGGGCAATTGTCCGGCGCTGAGGGAGAACCGCATGCGGACCCACAACGACGTGGGCCAAAGACTGGCTAACATGGCCGAGGACAACGGCTGGAAGGTGTGGAGGGAGCACAGGCTGTGTGTGGATGGGGCAACGGGGGTCCCGGACCTTGTCCTCGAGAAGGGTGGCGTGGCCCACATAGTGGACGTGGCCGTATGCTTCGAGCAGAGCCTGACCACGCTCAGTGAGGCCGCGGACAGGACGGCGGCAAAATACGCGGCCTTCCAGGGAGCGGTCAAGGCCTGGCTCGGAGGAGCAGTGACAACGGCCAGAGGGTTCCCCATGGGAGCGAGGGGAAAGTGGTACCCACCCAACGAAGTCATCCTGAGAGACTGTCGGTTTCTGTTCTGTTATCAGAAGAACAGGCGCAGAGGCTCGGGGATCGTTCTGTAGATTTTTTATTTTACAGTCGGGTTAAAGGCAGCGTACAGCAGAATCAGATGCAAAGTCCATGTAACATCAAATGTAGAGTCTGACAATTTTGGGATTACATCAGTGTTTTTAAATCATCTCAGGGTGGGTGTCACTCGTTCTGTATCAAAGAAGCTATTGTGAAGAAGTGCGAAATGTGGCCTTGGCCAAAATGTAACATTATGTCTGAGAGTAAGAAATGATACCGTCTCGTGGGAGACAGAACATACTGTAATATTTTTGTATATTGTTCACAATTCCCCCTTTTGATCACATACACATGTGATCACTAAAAGAAAGGCGCCAGTCGCTACCTTTCAACAAAAATAAAATAAACCACCCAGAAAATCATAAGTTTTAGCTAAAACATAAAAATATATATAAAAATTATCAATATCAAGTGGATAATTTCATAAAATGTTAGCAGAGCTTCAAATCATAAAACATTGTGTAAAATATGTGACACTCAGATTTATAAAATGTGTATGACACTCGGACAGCATGGATGAAACAAAGAGCAGCTACTGAAGGAAACACCAAGATTAAAATAAAATTTAAACTGAGTCAGTTTCAAAGTCAGAGTCATCAGGTTGTTGTTTAGCTATAGCAGTAGTGATAAGTCGTAGACGTTTAGGTAAAGTAGGATTTTGTGGAAAGTCTGGCTTGTGTTTATGGGTCCAGTCAGTAGTTGAGGCAATTGTAATATACAATAGAGATTTTTCTATTTGAGAGTTCACAAGGGTCAGGCGTGCAGGTCAGAAAGTCACATACGTCAAATTGTGCTGTACAGTCCTGTCCTTCTAAACAATTAATAGTGAATTTTTTTTTCTGTAGATTTTAAACCTGTTTCTCTTGGTGCCCTTTTCAGTGCTCTCCATTTCATACCTGTATTGTTGCGATCCCCTCCAGCCGGAGGGTGCGTGTCACTTGTTATATTTGTGGCATTTGTGGTTGATCTTGTTGGCTGTCCGAGGTCCTCTTTCATCTCACTATTGTGTAGATACCACCAAGCTAAAACAAGAAAAATAGAAATGATTAAGAAAAAATAAAGAAGTTCAGGTAAGGTACATGGAAAACGAGGACATGGTCTATACTCCCCCTTTTTCTCTCTCTTCTTCCCCTCCCGGAGCCCCGGGGTTGGCTATGCCTGGTCCCTCCCCATCTGGTTCTGGAGCTGCTGTGTTGATGTCAGCGCGAACTTCGGCAAGGGTACGTTGAGTGGGGTCCACTGGACACTTGATGCAATGTGATAGATGGTACCAGAACTTAGAATTGCCGTGCTGGACCTGCACAGATCTCCCGGTTGATTGAGTGATTTTGTAGGGTCCAGTTTGGTAGGGTTGAGTCCAGTTGTTGCGTTTGTGTACTTTAATGTAGACCCAGGAACCAGGGGCCAGGTCATTGTCAGCGTCTGGAGTCATTTGAACAGTGTGAGTCCTTTCTCTACATTTGTGCATTTCAGAGACTATTTTCTGCAGCATTTGGACATAGTCATGATGTTGTTTGTCCCAGTCAAGGAAAGGAGAGTCCTCGTTGAAAGGTCCAATTGGTTTGTGCATTTCTCGTCCAGTCAAAAGCATGTGAGTTGTAAAACATGTGGTTCTGTTTACACTGTTCCTGATGTCCATCAAGACAACAGGAAGAGCTGTGACCCAATCTATTTTGCAAGTTTGCCAAACCTTAGCTAGTTTTCTCTTAATAGTAGCATTCGTACGTTCAACTTGACCCTGGCTTGAAGGATGGTAGATACAACCAAAACGCTGAGAAATGTTTAAGGCCTTTAATGTGTCGCGGACTACCTTAGCTGTAAAATGAGTTCCATTATCTGAACTGATCTGATAAGGGACACCAAATCTAGGGATTACCTCCTGCACTAAATGTTTAACAACTTCTTTAGCTGACTCTGTTTTGCACGGAAATGCTTCTACCCATTTAGTGTACTCGCACACAATCACTAAAAGATAACGAAAACCGTGAATGTGCATGTCAGGGCCCATATCCGTAAAATCCATCACAATCTTCTCAAAAGGTTTATTTGGAAGTGTAAAAGTGCCAGGTGGAGGTTTACAGGTCTTCTTGGGGTTCATAGTTTGGCAGGTGTGACAAGTGTCAATCCAATATCGCAAAAGCGATTTCATGTGTGGGTGCCACCAAAGGTCAATGTGTTTCAGGAGTGCTTCATAGCTTCTGTGTGTTGGTCTATGATATTCATCAAATAGCATCTGTAAGAGTGGTACTGGTGCAACAACTTTTCCTTCATGGTTTCTCCATAGTCCATCTTCATCTTTTTTAGCTCCTCTCTGTGTCCAGACAGAATGTTCATATGCTCCAGCTGCTTGTTGGATTTCTCTTACATATGTTTTTTCGATGATTCCTTGTGGTGTCGTCTCTGGTGCTGTGTCAGGCGTTTCTGTTATTTTGTCTTGTGTTTCTGTGTCAGTTTCTCCATTTGTAGTTGAGGATCTTCGGGCAGCCATTGCTCTTTCATTGTAGTTGGCAACTTGTTTTGCAGCTGTGTCTGCTACATGATTTCCTTTAGTGTGAGCTTTGCATTTCATTATGGCCACTCTTCTTGGTAGCTGTACTGCCTCCGGATCAGTTAGGACTTGTATCCAGTAGATTGTGGTTGGTGCTTTCAAATCTTCTATCACATCAGGGGACAAGTATAAAATCTTGGTGTGGTTCTTTGGTTCCAGGCTTCTTATCAATGCGATAGTCTGTGATTTTGTGAGTAGTTTGTGTCCTTCTGGACAGAAAACTAGAAACAATGAGAGTTTGCACATAAGATCTCTTCCGCAGAGCGAGATTTCACAATCTGGTAGGTATAGAAATTCATGTTTAGTAGTTAAATCCTCCATGCTTACTGCCAATGGTTCAGTGAAATATTTTGTTTCTGGTTTTCCTAAACAGCCGGAAATGGACATAGTCTTTGTAGTCAGTGGAAATGGGTGTCTTATGCAGGAAACTGTGGCTCCTGAGTCCACTAAAAAACATATCTTCTGTCCATTTATCATCAAAGCCACCATTGGTTCGCTTTTCCATGGTTTCAGCGACTGGCCTTGGTATGGCTGTAGGCCCCTTCAGTTGTCATATTCATGAAAACACCCGTGGTCATCAGGATATTGAGCATAGTTGTCACGGCGAAGTGGCATCATTCTTGGGGCTTGGGGTAGTCCATATTGTCCTGGACTTTGTTGTGTCACCATGGTTGGAGCTGGTTGTATCTGTGGTTGGACCTGCTGCATCAGCGGCTGAGCATTTTGCATGAAATTTTGATTGTACCACTGTTGTGGCGGCACCTGATTGTATCCATGTTGTGGCTGAATTTGTTGTTGCCTTAGTGGGCAGTCTCTTGACCAATGTCCAATTCCACCACATGCATAACATTGATTGGGTTGCATATTCATGTTTCCTCCTCTCCCTCTTCCATGTCCTCCTCTTCCTCCAGGAGCCGTGTAGATTATAACTCCTGGGTTCATTTGGGCTGTAGCAGGAGCTGGTGGTTGTTGTTGTACTGCTGGTTGTTGGACAGGTGGAGCTTGTTGTTGTTGCATGACCATCTTGATTGCAGCAGCAAGTTGACTGGTTGTGGCAGTTTCTTCTTTATCATCTTCTTGGACTGTCAGTACCTTTGTAGTTTTCTTCTTGTTTTCTTTCTCTTTGACTTCTTCCTGGAGTTTTTTTAGTTGTAATTTTAGTGTCGCCATTTCCATATTTAGTTTCTGCTCTTCATTTTCACTTTTAGACTGGAGCCATTTAGAGACAAAGTGGCTGCATTGCATGTCAAATTCTTCTTCTGGCTTAGAGTGGAGGCCCACTACTTCACTCAAGCGTTCTTGAACTGGTTTTGGTAGTCCTCTTACCAGAGCTGAGAAAAACATCACTGTGGATCCAGTTCCTGTCTGCAGGGGTTCTCCTGTTGTGTCATAGAATAGTGCCTTGGCTCTTTGTTTGTATGTGTGGTAATCTTCACCGCTCTTCATCTGCAGGGACAGCAGTCCATCATGGAGCATAGTTGGGAAGCGGTTTTTCAGTTCTTCTGACAGGTGAAGCTTGAATGTGACCAGGCCTGTGTTACTTTGAATTGGTGCATGAAGCTTTTGTTGTATTGCTCCACGTATGTTTTCTGCAGTTGTCTCATCAGTGGCTCTCACCAAGGCGGCTTGTATGTCTCCCCAGCAGAGGGTTTCTCCTGCTGTGTACTTAAGCAGAGCACGGAGCCAGGCCAGTCCACTCTGGGTGATGCGTGGGAGGCTCATCATCAAGGAGTTAAAATCTTTAAGTTGAAATGGTTGGTACAGTGGCGTATGTCCAGGCATTACTCTCAGTGGTGCAATTTGGGCTCCTCCTAGTGTTTCTCCTGGGCCCCAATCGAGCAGGTCAGTTGGTGGCTCTTGTCGTTTTCCATGGAGGGGCGTCATAGATCTATTTATGAATGTGTCTTGTGCACTCTCAATGTCCACTATGGCGGTGAACGAGCCCGTGATTGGCTGTGGTTCTTCTGGTTTAACGTCTGATGGTGGCAGTGTTGATGGTGTAGCTCTTTGTTCCAGCACATGTAGCATGCTTTTATCAAGTGGCTTCAGTATTATTTTGGCTGTTTTCTTAGGTTCATCTGGGTCAGTAGAGCTGCCAGGGTCAGTAGAGCTGCCAGAGTCACTTGTTCTGTCACTGGTTTGTCTTGAGATTCCCTTTGGTGCACAGTGTCTGGTCAGGTCAGTCAGTTTTTGTGTTGTTGCCACTTGTGATTCCAAAATGTTTGTTAGTGCATTGAGCTGGAGTTGGATATCTTGAAGTATTTCATCTATAGGTGTGGATCCAAGTGGGACCAGAGACAAGGCTCCTCCCTTCACTTTGTGTGTTGCTCCTTGTATCATTTCTTCTGCTGTGGTGGGGGCGAACAGGTTGGCTTCTGATGGTTGGTATGAAGGTGGGTGGCATAGTGTGGAGCTGGTGGGGGTTGGGGGTGCTTGTGGAGCCATCAACCAATCAGTTTGTAGTCGAGGTATGTCTGGGTGGGATTCTAGCTTAGACTCAGCTCCTAAGTGGCTTTTTGTGCACTCCCTGTGATAAATGCCATCGTCAAATGAATTTCTATGAGGTCTCACAGAATTTCTTTTGTCATGTTGTCTTGCACCTTCCTTTTCCTCCCCTTCATCAGCACTTTCCAAATTTTGGGTCCAGCCGGTGCTGCTTCTGGTGTTGTAGGAATGACGTTTCTGCTCATTGCCATTATTTCTTGTGTACTTTTTAAGTACGGGGTAAATATCAGCGCTCGTAGTTTTTTCTTCTTCTGTTTCAGCTTCTCCTTTGGCAGGTATTTTCTTGAATGCCACCACTTTTCCTGCCTTTTGTTTGGGTTTTAAGACCAGTACATAGGCCAGTGTCTGTTCATGCTTCTGGATTTGTAGTTGCTTAGCCCATTTTTCAATTTTTTGTGCAGTCTCCAGTTTGTCTTGGTGTTGCTTAATTTTGTCTTCGTTCAACATCTTGCCACGGACAGTCCAGACTGGGTGTGTCTGATGATGCATGACCTTTGCCGTGTGGTAGCTCATGATTTTTTCCCATTGGGCATTGGTTGGGGCAAGCGCATCTTTACCGTAATGAACTAACCTTTTTGCACTATATTTACAAAACAGCGTTTTAATCAATGTGATTTTAGCTTTAGCTTGTTTAGGATCTGGTTCGTCCTCACGAATCTTGCTCTGTAAATGCTCTAGGAGCTCAGTCATTTTGATAAATTGTTGTGCCATTTTGTATAATCAATTTCAGCGTTTTTTTTTTAATTAAAATCCAAAATGTCTAAAACATAAAAATTGGTTATTATAAGAATATTGTTTATTAGAATTAATACAAATTTTTTACCATATTATTAATTTTGAAATTTGAAATTTGTACTGTCACTTCAAGAGTGTGTATCATGCAGCACTTAATCTACAATCAAAAACTAGTTCAAAATAAAACACACACTGTGGGTTTAATCACACAGCACCTTTAAAATCATCCAGCACACAAACTGCAAACTAATGTAGCTTTAAGAATATGGATCATACAGCACCTTTAAAATCATCCAGCACACACTGCAAGCTACTGTCGCTTTAAGATTTTATCATACAGTACCTTTAAAAGCATCTATAATACACTACAAACCAATGTCGCTTTAAGATTATGTGTCACACAGCATGTATTTCATACTCAACAACTAGTTAAGAATATCAACAATTAGTTAAGAATAAAACGCACACACTGTGGGCTTTGCTGGGCCCTCACTTAGTTACCTCAGTATTTATTCTCTGTAAATACTCGTTACCCTGGCACCCGGTGCCTTTATATTCTGGTACCTTTAGCATTTTTATTTCTCAAACGTCTTTACTTTGTGCACATACATATTAAAATCATTCACACATTGGCATAAAGTCTGGCAAACTCACAAAGTTAAATTTAGCAAAAAAGTATCCAATATGCAGAATTACGTATTTCAGTACAAGAGGTTTCTGCTCACCTTTTATTTGGGTCGACCACTACTTTGGAGAATGTCAGTCAATATGGAGACTCTATGGGGTCGTCACTTCAGGCCGTTGATGGGCACATGCGTGCCGTCACCCGACACCTTCAGTGAAAACCCTGTAAGAAAGAAAAAAAATAAGAATCAGTTAGTTGTTGATAATGCCCGCATCCTCCACCAAGTTTCTGTCGGTTTCTGTTCTGTTATCAGAAAGAACAGGCGCAGAGGCTCGGGGATCGTTCTGTAGATTTTTATTTTACAGTCGGGTTAAAGGCAGCGTACAGCAGAATCAGATGCAAAGTCCATGTAACATCAAATGTAGAGTCTGACAATTTTGGGATTACATCAGTGTTTTTAAATCATCTCAGGGTGGGTGTCACTCGTTCTGTATCAAAGAAGCTATTGTGAAGAAGTGCGAAATGTGGCCTTGGCCAAAATGTAACATTATGTCTGAGAGTAAGAAATGATACCGTCTCGTGGGAGACAGAACATACTGTAATATTTTTGTATATTGTTCACAAGACCTAGGGGTGACGACCCCGGGACGACAAAAAAAACCTGTTTATGTTTTGTCAAGACGACCTTTGGCGGGACCGTAAGACTGTGCCGGGCTTTTCACAAACTGTCCCCCCCCCCCCCCAGCTGAATCAGCTGTTTCAATGACTTTTATTTAAATCACTTTGAATGAACTTTAAAAAAAAAAAAAAAAAAAAAATATATATATATATATATATATATATATATATATATATATATATATTGTAAATACTTGTTGATTATTATGATTATTGAACTTTTAAAAAAATATATATATATATTGTAAATACATGTTGATTATTATTATTACCTTTGTTATAATTATTATTATCATTGTTTGTATTATAGTTATCATTGGCATTTTTTATTATTAATATATTATACTTGTGATCATCATTATTGTTGTTGTCATCATTATTATAGTTATTATTGGCACATGTATCTTGAGACTGTTGTGTATGTATGAGTGTAACTGTGATTTTAAGCTGCGGGCAGTGAGCCCAAGACAAATTTCCCTTTGGGACAATAAAGTTTATCTTATCTTATCTTATTATTATTACTACTATAATTATTATAGTTATTATTATTATTACTGTAATTATTATAGTTATTATTATGATTATTGTTATTAAGATTATTATTACTACAATTATTATAGTTATTATTATTATAGTTGTTATCATTATTAATATTAATATTATTTTAAAAAATACTTTAAAATAATGTGTCATCTGTAGTAGCTTTGGGGGGTGACTTTGTTGACCGTTGCTAGGTTTACGTGTTCTTATATATCTGTGTGCTGCTCTGAGTTGCCAGTTGCTAAAAGTTTTTGAGGAGGAGAAGACAAATGAGAGAGGTTTTGTTATTTTATCCGTTGGTGAATTAACGTAACCGTTTCCAAAATGTCCATGAAGAGGATTAAGCTGTGACCTGAGGATGGAGCTATGTGACCTCAGGATGGAGCTGTGTGGCCTGGGGATGGTGCGTGGTGCGTCCCTGCGGTGCTCGGCGGTGGTGGACCCCTGTTTGGCCGAGTGTCCGGTGGAGGAGGATGGAGCCGTACGGTCGGTGTCTTCTCCTCCAGAGGTGGTCTGCTCGTCTGAACTGTGAGCAATATCTGACTTTTAGAAAGGGGGTCTGTGTGGTTTATGGGGAGACTGTACATGTATGTTGGGGATGTCCGTCCGTTGCTCTCGATTTACCTGGCCTGTTGTAAGTGTAATGGTTGGCGTAACGAGCTCTCAAGGCCCAATCCTTCACCAAGTGGGCCGCTCAGCTCAGCCGCGGCAAAGGGGTGGCCAACTTCAAACTAGACAAGATCTCCAACGGTTGGTGTCGAGACCCGACTGCAGCGGGTCTCTCGGAGTCCGAATTCATCATGGCCCTGCAGCTCCGCTCCAACACCTTCCTGATGGTGAAAAAGTATGGGTCTTTGGCGGCAGAGGCGGTCTTTTGCCATTGTCGGCTGTGTGGTTACGCAACGGGCTCCCTGGCGCATGTGGTGGGCAACTGTCCATCGCTGAGGGAGAACCACATGCGGACCCACAACGTGTGCCAAAGACTGGCTAACGTGGCCGAAGACAACGGCTGGAAGGTGTGGACGGGGCACAGGCTGTGCGTGGATGGGGCAACGGGGGTCCCGGACCTGATACTTCAGAAGAGCGACGTGGCCCACATAGTGGACGTGGCCATTTGCTTCAAACAGACCCTGGCCACGCTCAGTGATGTCGCCAGCAGGAAGGCGAAAAAGTACATGCCCTTCGAGGGGGCGGTGAAGGCCTGGCTCAAAGTCCATAAAACCACCGCCAGAGGATTCCCCATGGGCGCGAGAGGCAAATGGTACCAGCCCAATGAATTGATCCTGAGGGACATAGGGGCGTTTAGGAAAACTGAGTATGTCCTTTGTGAAGACGGCCCTAGAGAGATTGAGTTTCCCGTTGAAACACACGACACCGGGAAGAGAGCATCTGGTACGCCCGTGGATAAAATATTTCCACACCAACAGTGATGACGATGCTCATGCGATCCGTGTCGTCGAACTGGGTCCACGGCCAGTATCTGCCAGCGGTCTCTTTCCTTGAGATTTGAATGTCAAAGTGAAGAAATTCAACGAAGCGCGGGTAAACGGCAGGAGTAACTATGACTCTCTTAACCTAGTCAAATGCCTCGTCATCTAATTAGTGACACGCATGAATGGATGAACGAGCTAGGTGACAGGTTCTTATATCTGCTGCTCTGAGTAACAGCGCCAGTTGCAAAAAGGTGTGGAGGAGGAGAACACGCAAGAGAGTTGTTTTTTTTAATTTTCTACCATTGGTGACTGTAATTAACGTAACCGTTTCCAAAATGTCCATGAAGAGGATGAAGCTGTGTGACCTGAGGATTGAGCTGTGTGACCTGAGGAAAGTGGGTGGTGCGTCCCTACGGTGTTCGGTGGTGGTGGAGCCCCCTTTAACCGAGCGTGCAGGGGCAGAGGATGGACTGTGTTGTTTTTGTTTTTGGAAGGGGGGGTCTGTGTGGGGTAAGGGGGTGACTTTGGCGGTTAGCTTCAGGCTAGGCTCCTAGCTAACCGGCTAACGGTTGGCTCAGCAGGCGGGACAGAGGCACGGCGGGTTTATATGTGTGTGTGTATATATATGTATATGTGTAACAGAACTGATGAATTAAATCAAAAGTTGAAAGTGGCGGGGTGTTTTGCTTAGTGATGGATATATTCAAATCACTCGGGTCAATAATGTTGTATGACATTGAGTTTTGTGTTCATGGCTGTTTCACATCTTTAGCTCGGTGTTGTTTCAGTTATTTGATGCATAAAGGTGAAATGATGCATAAAAGTGAAATGTCAAATGGTTATGCATCAAAATGTGATGCGTGATGTGTTTGACCCCCGCAGTCTGAGCTCCAGGCGTGCGGAGCAGTGGAAAGTGGAAGGCCGAATTGTGGCGCTTCTTGGCGGGAGGCGTGTTTGGGTTCCCCGCGGTCTGAGCTCCGGGCGTCGGAGCAGTTGCGTGGGCTTGAGGCCTGATTGCAGCATTTTAATTCACAGCTTGTAAATATCCTTACAAAAAGTATTAATTGAAGCAACTCAATAAATAAACAACACTATGATATAAAATTCATTTGGCAGGGTCTTGTGTGCTGCCTCCTCGGCTTTACAGGATTTCACAGCTCGTGCTTTTCTTACTCATGCGCGCTCCCGCGGCTGGAGTGACGGTATTTGCGTGTAACTTGAACAATGATAATCCCAAGATATTTGCCAAAATCTACTTGCCATTAAACTGGTATGGCCTATCCATATATAACCAAATATTAAAATGTTAACAACATGACTACATCTATCAATATAACCAAATATTAATATTAAAACAACATAAACTACATCTATCAATACAAACCAAAATATTAACATTAAAACAACATTAACTACATCTATCAATATAAATCAAATATTAACATGGGGCACGGTCTATTAATATGAAGCATTAGCTTATATATGAATATGAACATTAGCTCGTATCGGTTGTAAGAACTCGTTTGGCAAGGCAAATTATGTTTCTATGTGATTAACATTAATCTACAACTTGATATTGGGGATGTTAATGGAGGAAATTCCCGTGTTATGGAGCCAGACAGCTTTTGCTCCGAGACTGCGGGTCTTTCAGCGGGACGGCCGTCTAGCTGCGCCCGGGGATGGTAGCTCAGATGCGGAGAGGTTATTAGCGGCTGATGCGTCAGCGTTTTATTCCCTTATCAATAAACACACTTGTTAGACATATCATAATGTCTCTTTGTGATTTACATTTCATATACAATTTAAACTGGGGATATTAACGGAGAGGATCCCCGTTTCATGGAGCCATATTGAGCTTGGAGGCGGTTAGCTTGTTAGCGGCAGATTTGTCAGCGTTGTAACTCTTTTATCAATTGAATGAACTCGTTAGACAAGGCAGTTATGTTTCTTGTGGGTCACATGTAGTATATAACTTAATCTGTGAATAAACTAGAAATTTCCGTGTTATGGAGCCAGATAGCTTTTGCTCCGGGGCTGCGGGTCTTTCAGCGGGGAGGCCGATAAGCTGTGTCCGGGGATAGGAGCTCAAACGCGGGTAGTTTGGTAGTGGCTGACACGTTAGCATTAGCTCTTATTGATTGAATGAACTCGTTGGACAGGGCAAATTATGTTTCTTGTGATTCACATGTAATGTATAACTTAAACTGTGGATGATAATGTAAATAAATTTCGTGTTATGGAGCCAGTTAGCTTTTGCTCCGGGGCTGCGGATCTTTCGGCCGGGCGGCCGCCAAGCTGGGTCCGGGGATGGGAGCTCGAAAGCGGATAGTTTGTTAGCAGCTGCTGCGTTAGCATTAGCTCGTGTCGGTTGAATAAACTCGTTAGACAGGGCAAATTATGTTTGTGGTTTACATGTAATATACAACTTAATCTGTGGGTATAACGTAGAAAAATTCCGTGTTATGGAGCCAGATAGCTTTTACTCCGGGGCCGCAGGTCTTCGACGGGCGGCCGTGGAGCCGTGGCCGTGAATGTGAGCTCATAAGCGGATAGATTGTTAGCAGTTGACACGTTAGCTTTGCTCTCTATCAATTTAATGAACTCGTTAGACAGGGCAAATTATGTTTCTTGTGGTTCACATGTAATGTGCAACTCAATCTGTAGGTGATTATGGAGAAAATTCCGTGTTTATTGAGCTAGATCGCTTGTGCTCCGGGCCGTGGGTCTTTTGCTGGGGCTTCAGTTGAGCTGTGTCCGGTAGACGTGAACTCGGAAGCGGATACATTGTTAGCGGCCAAGACGTCAGTGTTTTACTCTTATCAATATATAAACTCGCTAGACAAGGCAAATTGTGTTTCTTTTTGGTTCACATTAATCTACTAATCAATCTGGGATAATAAAGGAGAAATCCCGTGTTGTGAAGCCAGATCGCTTTTGCTCCAAACTACGGAGCTTTTGGCGGGGCATTGGCTGAGAGCTGTCCCGGCGAGGTGAACTCAGGGCGGATAGGTTATCGGGGGCTGGTGTGTTCTATGGATGACTCTTATTAACTTAGTTAATGTCGTAACCAGCGGGGCGTAAGGACCAAAGTTGCGAGACTCACGAAGTTTTACAATGTCTTTATTCACAATAAGTGTTCATAGAAACCAAAGTTCATATATCCACATGGCCGGGGAAACGAGGCAGCTTCATAGCATAGCGTCTAGTATTTCACAGTTCATTAATCCAACGTAGCTGGGGAGCGTGGGTGCGGGTCCGTGAGCGCAGAGAGACACAGTGCACGGCCGTGAAGACACAAGACGTACCAGGGCGGAGGTGCGGGTGCTGGGGTAGTCCGGAGCTGGTTCTGGGGCGGAGATCTGGAGCAGGACAAAAAGGTTCCAATGAGACAAAATAGACGAGCATGAATCAAAGTACTACGCCATGAGCATAATCACGTGAAACACGCGGACGTTCCGGCGCCGAGTGACTCGTCCGAACCCCTCTTATCCACGGCTGATTGCGCTGATGGGGAGCAGGTGCGCGTGGGAGGAGTCCGGATTCCGCACAGCTCCGGAGACAGACAGGTGAGGGAGGGGGGAAGACGAGGGCACGGGGAGAGCAGAGCAGGAACCGTGACACTTAATTTGTTGGGCAAGGCAGATTATGTTGCTTATGGGTCATATTGAATATACAAGTAAGTGCTTTACCATTATACAGCAACTTTAATGCAAAGTGTGAGGCAGAATTATAAATCGTCACAAAGCTAATGTCATGCACTGTGTATTATAACTTGTGCAAATGTGCTAATATGACTGTAAATGTAATGTCTATGTTTGAAATATTGTTTGATTGTGAGAAATGGCGCTGTCTTGTGGGCAATGTATGTTTATATTGTTCTTATCATTGTTATGCATTAACGCTTTATCTATTGAATATTATAATGAACTCGTTTAGCAAGGCTGTTATGTCAATTACCAAGGAACATTCGAGACATATGTTAACATACTGGGATTTATTGCATTATCAGACCAATAATCCCATGTGTGATATTCAGTGTTGGGAGTAACGGCGTTAAACTATAACGGCGTTACTAACTGCGTTACTTTTTCAGTAACGGAGTAATGTAACTAATTACTTTTCCTAGCGTCGTAACGCCGTTACCGTTACTGACAATAAAATGTAGCGCGTTACTTTTAATTGAGTTCACGCTTCTCTTCTTCAGAGTCTCTCAGCCGAGGAGCTGCTGTTGTGTTTCTTTGGTGAAAGAGGAGGCTGGGGTGAGATAAAAGGCTCGTTTGAGATGAGGCGGGCGCAGATACGACGCTGTCAATCGGTGCGCGGTGCATGCCGGTTAGTTTTGTGTCACCGACTTTGCTCTGACGTATGCGCCGGTAACGGGAAGTTTATGAGCGAGGTGAGCGCAGCAGCTCTCCACCGACTGCGGCCGCCTGCATGGACTACAAACGCGTAATGCATGATGGGAAATGATGTCCTGTCCACACGTGCATTCACAGCAGATTAGGTCCGAGTTGTGTTTTGATCAGAAACGTGACTGTGTTCTCTCCAAAGAGGAACAGGCTCAGATCAGAGGTGATTAATATTTGAATACTGGACAGAGAATTACAGTGTGTGGCCAGAGAAGGCCTAAACGTTTTGTCTTATTTTACATGATTTACATTTGAATGCCTTAGTTTTGCAAAACATGGTAATGAATCTTTTCAGTATTTTACTGAAAGCACTTTATTGTTATTGTTTATTTTAATGAAGAAAATACTTGAAGTTCAGTTGTCTGAAACTGTGTGACATGTTGATTTATTTGCACTTCAAATGAAATTTTTTATTTTTTATTTTTGATACATTCTATAATTTACTTGAAAACAAATGCAATATAATTGCAATCTGTTAAAGTGAAATAAATGTTAAAGGTTCACATCTGTTGTGTTTTTATTGTTTTAACATAAGTAACGTGGAGTAAAGTAACGCAGAGTAGTTACTTTGCCTAGTAACTAGTTACTTCTCCCAAAAAGTAACTGAGTTACTAACTCAGTTACTTTTTGGGAGAAGTAACTTGTAACTATAACTAATTACATTTTTGAAGTAA
The DNA here is from genome assembly GCF_009829125.3 of Periophthalmus magnuspinnatus. NCBI lineage: Eukaryota > Metazoa > Chordata > Actinopteri > Gobiiformes > Gobiidae > Periophthalmus > Periophthalmus magnuspinnatus. The sequence continues at coordinate 1,719,304 of NC_047129.1, forward strand.
CTTGCCCAACACTGGTCATGAGATAATACTGCACAACACAATTGAACTTCTTACATGTTCATAATTACTTGAATGATGATTACTGCTCTGATGACACTGAATAGAATCAGTGAGGGATGTATAGTTCAGGCAGTAGCTTCTGACAGCCAGGAGTAAAACTGCATTTTTCGTTTGAAAGCGATAACAGAGCTAATCATGTTGATTACGGTTTTGTCTTTTTATAGCCATAAAAATCATGTTAAAGGAAGTATCAGAATTTACTGTTTTTTCCCCCCCACACAACTACTTCTATTTTACACATCCATCCGCATTTTTTCTTTTACGCATCGAATAAATGAGTGAAAATCCCCACAGCCCCCACGCTCTCATTCGTCACCTTCGAGGGACAACAGAGGCAGATTACTGTAATGATGGTAAAATATTTAGATAGCCCCATGTCTCCACTTTGAGACGCCGTTTGAATTTACATGAGAGCACGACTGGGCGGAGTTACGCTGCTGGAAAGTCCGCAACCCGCTCTATCTGCGACGATAGGATCCGACGCTATAGGGTTAAATTCCTCAATCGATGACACAAAGTTTTTCCATATTGATTATATTGTATTTTGCCATGAGCCAAAAGGTAAATGCACAAATATTGAACCTGATCGTTTCTCTTAACTACAATCTGCATTTTAACAATATTAATTTTAGCTACCACCATCGTATTAAGTAATACTGGCCTATAGAATGCTGTGATGTCATCTGAAACCCAGTAACATGGGTAATTCTCAAATAGACAAAACATTTAGTGAAAAGTATGGTTGTTTTATTCTGTAGACTCTATAAAATGTTATTGTATTTGCATCAGAAGATCCAGGAATAAATAAGATTAGACCATAATATATACAATACATAATAAACATTCAACACGTCAGTCAAAACCCCCTCATCCGCTCTGTTTGATATTTGATGCAATTTTTTTTCTGTTTTAGCCGCTCTTTATTCCTCTTCTACAGCCTGAAAGAAAAGTATTTCCTCATTGTGACTTATCTCACATCTAAAGCATACATAAAATACTGATTGTGATCTCCTGTATGCAGCAATTAAGGTTCCTGTGTTGACTCCTGCGCACTTCTGAAGTCACCAAAAGCTCCCCGGATTTGTTGACGACCTCTAGATGGACTCATGTGCCGTAAGTATTTGTTGTAATATTTTATTTGTTTTCATTGCATGTTAATTGATTTATAAAGCGTTGTAAATGATGGATGTGTTGTATTTGTTCCGTTTTACCTTTGTTCATGCACGAGGCACTTTGCAGAAAAAAGACTTATCACATACTGCCCTCCAGTGGTGGAATCTAAATATGCACTTTACTTTTATATGTGTGTGTGCTCTAGCCCCTCTCCCACCTAAAGTTTATTCTGCACTTGACTGTGATTCAGGCCTCTGTTATCTGCTGTTGGTGCAGATACAGGTGCTATTCCTTTGGTAAAACAAAAGCAATGAGGAATCCCGCTCCCGCTGACTGAGGTTTGGGATGGTGGTAATGGACACAGTGAATGTCCAAACATCTCTGCCATGTACAGACTGCCACCATGCACCTTTGCACATTTTGCAAATATTTATTGTTATCCTTTTATAGTAAATAGTTAAGTGTCCTCTGCCTTTATGAGCCAGCCCTGTTTCACTCTACACAAACTATCAAGTGAAGTGTTGTGACGAAGGACACATTCAGAATGTCCGAATAGCAGTAATCAAAGACATTTCATTTTGTTATTGAACACCTCCACCTGAGCCTCTACGGCCCATTACTGCAAACTCCAACAGAAACGACAACTTCACTTGAGAACGTTTTATTGAAGGGATCAGTGACACATTGAAACACCATCAGTCTGACACATAACTTCAGAGTCAAAGCTTCATAGGGGAAAATAATAACAAATAGGTGTCATAACAGTTCGATAGAGCAGGTTGATCACAGCTTACTGACAAAAACCATCACAATTCAATACACTGAGCCCTGCCGAGCCATCTTTACAGGTACAATTTACAACCAGCTACAAAGATGACCATCTTTTCTTTAAGGAAAATCAACCATGTGCATCCAAATAATGGGGAGTTCTGGTTTGTTGATGTATTGCTTACAGAGCTCAAAGCCAATACGCGGCACACAATGATTCATATGTACATCTAAATAAATGTTGAAAAAGGTTACAAATTGTGCAAAATGTTTTAAATATTCTCTAATTTTGTTTTAATAGCCAAGCCTATACAATTATAAGTCTCAAAAGTGATGATTGAAAAGCATAGTAAAACATGTGGCTATATGGGTCAATGTATAAATGAGTAAGATACAATTAGCCGCAACTGTCATTGGTAACTTGACAGTAGTGAATATTTATATTGAAACACATTGTAAGAAATGGAAACAGGTTCAGTCTAAAGACACTGATGCCCTGTCCATATAAGCCAGGTGAGCCAATCAGTGTCACCTTACAGCATTATGTAATCTGGTGCCTTCTAATGAGCTAAAATGTGATCACTAACAACTAATTCTTGTAAAGTACAAGTTCAAACTAACTAGTTAAATGCTTAAAAAAATAAAGCAATATTATAAAACATTTTATTAAGTTCTAAGCTTGGTTCTCTGAATGACAAGACTCTTCATACTACTGGTCATCACGTTTGAACGGTAGCTACTAGCGGGCAGATTTTATTCCTGGTAAAAAGAAAATATGGCAGATTGAGGCCCTTCAATTTTGCCCAGTTAAACAACTGTTTTTAAAATATGTAAATGAATTTGGATTTAAATACTCTAGATTCACTCTTTTGTTTCACAACCTATGGACATCAAAATACTGTAATAATGCATATGTAAAGTAGCATATTCAAGCTTTAAACAATGCTTTTTGCTGTCAACAATGCTTTTTTTCAGGTAAGGCCTTGAGTTTCATGAAAAAATGATACATTTTTGTTGCAGATCTGTATCACTATGTAAAACTAGGGTCAAACGTCAATGAGGTCTTCAATGAGGAGGTCTACTTTTCCACATTAGTTTCAACTGATCCATTGTGTAAAGATTTGAACTGTTTTTCTATGGGCAAACACGGGTAAATGAAATCAAAGAGTGATTGGCTTGTGTGCTGCGAGTAACTTGAGCCTTCATAGTGTAGTTTTGCTGAGGTCACTGAGGCACTACATCCTTTATGGAGGCCAGAGCTGAGTGGATACGGACATGAAGCCTGTTTTCGAAGTCGTAGCCTGTGAAATCCTCCTGAAAGAAAAAAACAAAAATAGTAGAAAGACATGATAGGAACTGAATTGTGAAGCATAACAGAACAAAAATTATCTCTCTTTTCTCAAATCATTTTTTTTCTCAAACCATTTTTGTCCTATGTAACCTCTTAAAAAATAAATATAATAATAAATAAATAAAAAAAAAAAAAATCTCTATCAGGTAGAAAAATAATTAGGTACACTATTACCTTTGCTTGAAGAAGAAAAGACCTCCCCTTCCCGACAGTCTACATTGCAACAAAGAAATGTAATGAAATGTTTGTGACCAAAATCAATTTAGACAGCAAATTAATGATATCTTAAAAGAATTATGTTTTAATAGCTTACCTCTACTTTTCCCAATAATATACAGCCAAGCTCATAGACAGAATAAGGCTGAACATAGGAGTTAATCTGACGACCGTACTCATCTCTAGCAGCCAACTGAAACGACTGAAACAGGGACAAGTCTTTTTTATGTATATATATATATATATATATATATATATATATATATATATATATATATATATATATATATATATATATATATATATATATATATATATATATATATATATACATACATACACACACACACACCTCTCTATCTATCTGTATACTTATAATAATAATTATTATTATTTGCATGTGAAGTACAAGTACATTTTTGTGAGTGAACTTTGTACAGAATGGTAAATTGCCCAATCAGCATTAACTCAATTGTTGGCAAAGGTCCAACTTAATCCCATCATCGTTGTGACATCATTTTGTACGGGGAAGCCAGAGGACATGATGATGTAAACAGTATGGAAATGAGGTATTCTAAAGAAAAGCACTCCTTAAAGGTACACTATGTAACTTTTCAAGTGAGAAGTCAACTTGACTCACTTAAGACATGTCAATACTTAGAAAGTACCATAGTATGGCATTAAAAATCTATCTTGCATACATTCAATTATTTTTTTTACTCAAACATGTTTTTAAAAATATGCATTCTTATGGTGAGTTGGTTCACATCTCCCCACAAATCTGACCTGTGGAGTCACCTGCCTTTTAGATATTTTGGAACATTCCAGGCAAAGTGGTAACAACATCCACGGAGACAAACAAGAGACAGACTAGGTTACATTGTATATGTTAAAAAACTATATATAACTACTAACTTGAACTGCATCTCTGATGTTCCCATGACATTTATGAATGGAGCCCAGCAGCAGATGTTTCAGGCCTCTACAAGAAGTGTCGTCTACTCGCTGCAACACTGTCCAAAAACACACAGACCCTTAGATCAAACCTATATTTTACACTATGTTTTGACACATTCTAAAGCTGTTTTACCCTGGTTCATGATCTGTAGTTTGGACGGGGAACAGTTCTGCAGGGCCTTCCACAGATAAAGCACCTCAATAACACCCAGGATGCACAGCTCTCTCGTGGGAGACATTTTTCTTAATTTCTCAGCCTACATAAGGAAATATAGAAGCAAAAATATGAGAGATAGAAATAAAAATCAATTATTAGGCCTATAAGCACAAATTAAGTGGTATTTTGTGAAAAAGTGTAAATATTATTGTGTATGTTGTATTATTTCAAGCTTTCAAGAATGAGTGTAATATATACTGCAATTTGAATTGTATTTGTGTTTACATTGACTAACCCTTTTAACAGCAAACTGCTCTATCTGATTGTTTTTTCTTTTAAAAAGCTTTTGCACATCTTTGAAGACAGCGTGAGCTCCTTCAAGATCACCAGATGCTCCTTGACAAACTGACAAGAAAAAGATACAAAATTGAAATAAATATTGCTATTATTTATTGGTTGCTGATATGCATGAGTTTACCTCCAGTCAAATAGGCATAGTAGCATTGGGACCAGCGAGATTCATTCTTAAGTCTCTCAAACGCTCTGTAGGCATCCTCAAAATTGAGCTCTATCATGCTGCACCAACCTAGTGGAAAAATATAATAACAAATGTGAATCTGTTGGCATAGTTTTGGATAGGAATAGAATGAGAAAAAATGAGAAAATGACAGACCAATTTCATACAGACACACATGCTGGATCTCTCTTTGGTCCGAGGCCAGCTCTAGTGCATCGTGGAAACAGGCCAAAGCACTGTTGATTTGGCACTGCAGACAAGGAGCAAACGAGTGAAATGACTTTAAGTAACACCGGCACAACTTAGATGGCCAGATGATAAAGGTTGATAAAAGTTGGGCTATTATAAATAAGGATAAGGGACAAGTCAAATGAATGTATATTATTAAAATTCAAATGTGATTGTGGTACAAAATAACAGGGAAAAAAAACGAAACAAAAAACATACTCTAGACTTGATGCAGTTAATGGCAGTACTGTTTTAGAGAACACACATTTGCTGTACTTACCTCTAGCCTGTGGACTCTGCCCTTAAAGAACATGAAGAGAGAGGAGTTTGGATAAACTACAGACTTTCTCTGAAGAATCTCTTTAGCCTCGAGGAGTCCAGCATGAGTGTCTGAGCCGTCCAGAGCAAAGAAGGGGAGCACTACTGTATGGTACCACAAGAGGGCCAACCTGAGCCAAGATAAAGACACTTCTAGTTGTGGTATGTTTGTTTTTTAACATTAATCAATTATAAGAGTAAGAGTAAGTATTGTCAGTTGGGATGAGGATGAACACACTATGTTGGCACATTTTATAGTGCAGTGATGATCCGCTGGATTTACCTAATTATTTTCAAATGATTCAGAGGTCATTCAACCAAGATGAACAATCAGGTCAAATCTTGTAATTCAGGAACATTAGTCCACTAGAGTAAACTGTGTGTAGATTTAAACTTTGCTCAAGTACTATTACTATTACTATTGATTTACTTTATTTTGAAACATGTAAATATTTATGCATCAAAGTGAAAAATAGCTTATTCAATTTCATTCACTTACTTCAGAGTAGCAACACATCACAATTAAGTAAAGTGTCTTTCAGATATGATGATGTTTCAGCATATTCAGTTTTTTGGCCCTTTGGTGACCTCAGTCCTTTGGGACAATAGAAGCCTTTGGCTATAATCCGGTGTGTTTATATTCATGTTGTATCATGTCTGTCTATTAACACGCACTTTCCCAATCAAATAAATAAATGTACAATACAAAAAAGCCAGCATTTTTGTTAGGCAAGTATATGTTGTTCATCTACCAATATTTAACATAACACTTAAATGCTAGCTAAACCAAGAGCCCACTTACGTAGCAAGCGGTGCTTTCATGTCCTTGCTCTCACTGGCGTACATGAGCGAGGACAGCCCCTGCATTCTGTCCCCAGGAAACCCCAGCAGGTTGATGATCTTGAGCAGATGAGGCGGGACCATAGAGATGCACAGGTGAAAGAGGCCATACCCAAAGCTGACGGACCCTTTGAGGCGGTCCAGGGCCTCATCTGTGACAGCGTTCTCCGTTGGGACCTTGGGCTGGGGGCTGGTGTTTGGACTGGACTCCGGGCTGGGGCTGTGGTTATCGTTGTCCGTGCTCATGGACTCCGTTTGCGGAACAGAGGAGCGGCGCTGGGAGGCCTCCTTAAGCTGGGAGATGTCACTGTGGCATTTGTTATACATTTTCCAGGCTTTGCGCAGGATCCAGCCTCCTTTGATATAGGCTGAGTGAGAATACAAAGTATGAATACATAAAGATGAATACATAAATGTAATACTACATAATAACTACAGCGCAATATGTTTATGAGCAAATAAAAGTTTAAAAGTCACTTTTCAAGTCCTATTGTTGTAGCCAGTCCTTGCTGATTTAGAAGTCCTGGACAAGCTCCAGTGAATCACATGGATAACAAAGAGAGACACTGACAGATCACCACTAGCACTGACATTTATTTACTGAGATCAATTGACCAACACATGCTGTATGTCGGAATGGATACAAATGCCCAGTTTCATTACTACTGCTACTACGACTTAATTTACAAACTAAAGGCAGTTGTGTATTTCTGAGACACACGTTAATAAATGTATTACCAGACAGTTCTTGTTTGACGAAGGAGAGAACGGCGAGGTACACCTGACAGTCTGCCACAATGATCTGCCTCTGGAGCCGATCCACCACAGCCACACCCGACCTCTGGGAGTCCATCTGTCACATACAAACACATTCACAAATACTCAAAGATACTCCATAATTTCATCAAACTCTATTATCTGAAACTGGTGACCAGTTATAACAGACATACTCTACACTCACCTGAAGGATTATTAGGAACACCATACTAATACGGTGTTTGACCCCCTTTCACCTTCATAACTGCCTTAATTCTACGTGGCATTGATTCAACAAGGTGCTGAAAGCATTCTTTAGCCCATATTGATAGGAGCATCTTACAGTTGATGGAGATTTGTGGGATGCACATCCAGGGCACGAAGCTCCCGTTCCATCACATCCCAAAGATGCTCTATCGGGTTGAGATCTGGTGACTGTGGGGGCCATTGTAGTACAATGAACTCAATGTCATGTTCAAGAAACCAATCTGAAATGATTCGAGCTTTATGACATGGTGCATTATCCTGCTGGAAGTAGCCATCAGAGGATGGGTACATGGTGGTCATGAAGGGATGGACATGGTCAGAAACAATGTTCAGGTAGCCCATGGCATTTAAACGATGTCCAATTGGCACTAAGGGACCTAAAGTGTGCCAAGAAAACATCCCCACACCATTACACCACCACCAGCAGCCTGCACAGTGGCAACAAGGCATGAGGGATCCATGTTCTCATTCTGTTTACGCCAAATTCTGACTCTACCATTTGAATGTCTCAACAGAAATCGAGACTCATCAGACCAGGCGACATTTTTCCAGTCTTCAACTGTCCAATTTTGGTGAGCTCGTACAAATTGTAACCTCTTTTTCCTATTTGTAGTGGAGATGAGTGGTACTCGGTGGGGTCTTCTGCTGTTGTAGCCCATCCGCCTCAAGGTTGTGCGTGTTGTGGCTTCACAAATGCTTTGCTGCATTCCTCGGTTGTAACGAGTGGTTATTTTAGTCAACGTTGCTCTTCTATCAGCTTGAATCACTCGGCCCATTCTCCTCTGACCTCTAGCATCAACAAGGCATTTTCGCCCACAGGACTGCCGCATACTGGATGTGTTTCCCTTTTCACACCATTCTTTGTAAACCCTAGAAATGGTTGTGCGTGAAGATCCAAGTAACTGAGTAGATTGTGAAATACTCAGACTGGCACCAACAACCATGTCACGCTCAAAATTGCTTAAATCACCTTTCTTTCCCATTCTCACATTCAGTTTGGAGTTCAGGAGATTGTCTTGACCAGGACCACACCCCTAAATGCACTGAAGCAACTGCCATGTGATTGGTTGATTAGATAATTACATTAAGGAGAAATTGAACAGGTGTTCCTAATAATCCTTTAGGTGAGTGTATAATAGATATTTTAAATTATCCCGAGAATAAACCAGTGTTGTTTTTTGGACACACTGCAACACTTATTTTTTCAGCTTTCAGGAAGCTTTTTTTTTTTTTTGTAGATACATTTACTTACAGTATCTAATTCCTTCAGCATTTTCAATTTGATCTTGTAGTAAATGATACACAACTCACCTTTATGTAAATTCACACTACACACTAACTCTAATATAATATATATTAATGAGGAGTTTCCCCAGTGGCACGAGTCCAGGGGAGAGAGGAGACTCCAGGACATGTGTGGACTTCTTATTTCATCTGACAGACAGTAATTCAATCAGAGAGCAGCGCTGGTATGAGCTCATGGCAACAAGAACCATCAACATCAGAAAACAACAGTGGAATTAAACTACAATTAGAGATCGTCTGATATGTTTTTTGTTTTGTTTTTTCATGCGCAATACCGATTGTCTAGACTACAGAGCAACAAATGGCCTGGCAAGGTCTGCCAATATTTTGTGTGTAGGGAATTTTTTTTTTATTATTGTCCCGTAATTTAAATTTATTACAAACTCACCCCAAGCCTTTTCCTTCTCACATATTGTGAAGGTGACAGGTCCAAAGGCTACCAAAAATATCAAACATTAGACACTTATTCACTACATTAATTTTTAATCTGTGAGAGAAGAACCTTTAGAGACAATGGCCAGACATATAAATCTAACAAAAATGTACCAGGCTTACTCTTTCACAATGTGGGCAACTTCTGTATTTGTATATAGATTTTTTCCAGACCTTTATATGACTCTTTAAAATTAAGCTAATTTAAAGGAAATACATGTAGCCTGTGCTCTTATGATTAAAAAAAAAAAAAATTCACAACCAAACCTGGGTTGCCACTGCCTTAATCTGTCTATAGAGAACACATTTGTCATTCTCAGTGTGCACAATATATACTGCAGCAGCAGAACCTACAAAAGCACTGAGTAATGATTGGCTGCCAGTGCTGGGGTTTAGGTAGTGACAATTCAGATCTCATCATTGAACCTGGTAACACAAATGTGAGACTCATTTATAACAAACAACCAAGCCATCATCAACATTCTTGTAATGAAAAAAATGAGCATTACAATTAGTAAAAGATGCAATTGATTTGCACATGTCTACCTCATCTGGGGACACAGTTGGGTAATATTTATGTCATTTAAAATCTTACATGCAGTTTCTTTAAGTTTATACAATGAGGTACACCATTCACCACCAACACGTGCATGAAAGAACAAAATTTATACTTTCAATATACTTATAAAGCCTTGGAATAAACAGATTGGACTCACACTTTTCTTGATCTTGTTGCGGATGGTCTCAATAACTCCGGCGTTGTCACTCTCACACAGTTTCTCTGTGGTCTTCAAGTCATCACACGCCGTCTGCATCTTTTCCTCCTCGAACGTCATCATCGCGTTCTGCAAAACATACAACAAAATATGCACAAAAGTGGTTAGATGATTGAGTAACAGAGACTTATTGTCATTTATTTTCTTAGTGATTTATGTAGAATGAGTCACCATTGCCAGTGTTTTTGTTATAATCAGACATCAGACAAAAGACAGATTTTCCTTAAATTGCTTCATAAATTTACATATGTTTCTAATAACAGCATTTAGCATGTACATTATTCTTGTACATGGAAGGACATACAACAAAATACATAAGTGCCTGTATTTAGCTTACACATTTTAAACCTTAGTCCTTGTATATGACAGTAACAAAAGTACTGAGGTGTTGGGGCATTTTAGACATTTATTGTCAGCCTTTCTAAATAATCTCTGGAGATTAGTTTTATTTAGTAGTAGTTTTGGATCTACTACTGTTTTTCATTGCAGCTTTTATGATAAAGCTTGTAAACAAGTTTGGCAGGCAAAAGATTCAGACAAAGGATTAGTCAAAAATAATACGTTACACAACATGCATAAAATTCTGAGACTTCAGATTAGGAAAATTGTGGGTTTAAATCCAGCGCTGCCAAGGACATACACGTATGGATAAACAGTGAGCAATAAATACAGGCATGACTAATTTAATCTCAGCATGTGAGCAGACAGTACATTGGTTTAAAACGATTTCTAACATAAATTCTAATTCTATTTCCTCAGTGTATAGTACTGCAGGAATGTGTCAGATTTGTGCAGACATACTGTAATAAAATGGCATTTTGTTAGATAACTGCATTAAAGAAAGGCGAGAACAAGCTGCTCTTTGTGCTGCTGACGAACGCAGCGATGTCGGGAGAAAGAATTTGATGAACAGATTTAGAAAACTGCTAAATGTGATCATACTGGCAGAAATAAAAATATGCAAATAAGTTTAATCTCTGTAATGCACATTGATTCATGCCTCTCATATTAGCATCGCAGGTCAGATCCCACCACCTCCGCATGGCTGTAGTCTAACAGCTGGGAACAGATAACATCACAGCATACCATTTGACTAATGTTCAGGTTGTTCTCTTTCTGAAAATGTCGTGGAATTTATTTAGGATTACTGGCTCCTTCCCCTCCTTCTGTGAGTATATAAAGTTATTTTGCTAGTTCCTTGTCAAAGTTACATACAACAGGCCTATAGCATGTTGTGATTTCATCTGACCTCAGCAAAATTCTGTAAGTTTGACGAAGGTGTATAGACTTTAAAAACACAATGGAGCTTGATTTTTTTTTGCCACTTTTTGAGTGCAAACAAGTTCTGCATAATGGCCAAAGAGACTGGTTGCAGGATACATACAATAGCATCAGAGACATTCAGTAACAGATTCTGGGAATGAATGTCTGTCCTCATTCTTCAACCCCATTTTATGCTGCTCCAAGTATCTGAGTTTTATTTCTTCCTGATCAGAACACCTTTTACTCACATACACTGACACATGCACGTTTTTCTCACTGTCTGACATGAAAATAGACAAAACTTTTCCTGTTTTAGGTCAATTTTCAATTTTCATAACTTCCTTGGATCAAATGTTTTGGATAAACTTCATCTTTTGCTATCCTTCCACAAGCTTCTCGCAGTAGGCAGGAATTTTGGCCCATTCCTCCTGACAGAACTGCTGTAACTGAAACAAGTTTGCAAGCCGCGTTGCTCACACCTGCCTTTTCAGGTCTGTCCATACATTTTCAGTATAATTGAGATCAGGGTTTTGTGATGGCCACTCCAAAACATTGACTTTGTTATCCTTTAGCTACTTTGTCACCAGTTTGGCAGTATGCTTCTGGTCATTGTCCATTTGGAAGACTCATTTGTGCCCAAGCTTTAACTTCTTGGCTGATGTCTTGAGATGTTGCTTCAATATTTCCACATAATGTTCTTTCCTCATGATGTCATCTATTTTGTGAAGTGCACCAGTCCCTCATGCAGCAAAACAACCCCACAACATGATGCTGCCATCCCCATATTTCACAGTTGGGATGGTGTTCTCAGGTTTGCAAACCCTTTTCCCTCCAAATGTAACAATGCTCATTATGGCCAAACAGTTAAATTTTACTTTCATCAGACCACAGGACATGTCTCCAAAAGTCAGGTCTGCCTTTGCAAACTGGAATCTAGCTTTTTTATGTTTCCTGTGCAGTAAGGTCATCTTATTGCAGAGTGGCCTTTCAGTCCATGTCAGTACAGTACTTGTTTCACAGTGGATAATGACACACTCTTACCAGCTTCAGCAGCATCTTCACAAGGTCTTTTGCTTTTGTTGTTGGATTGGTCTGCACATTTCCAAAGCTCTGGGACATGGAACCCATGTCCTTCCTGAGCAGTGTGATGGCTGGACATTTCCATATTATTTATACTTCAGATGTTATCAATAAATCGATCAGAAGCTTCCAAAGACATGACGTCATCATCTGAGTTTTTCCAAATTGTTTAAATGATTAGTAATCTTACTGTATGTAAGAAGAAGAAAGTAATGAAAAATTGTCAAACAAAATCTTCTCACATTATTTTGGAATTTAGCAAATACAAATAATTTTGGTAATCCTAATTGACGTAAAACAGGAAACGTTTAGTATGATTTAATGTCAAACAGTGAGGGGGGAAATAAAAGACTAAACTTCTGTTTTAAACTGTATGTATGACCAAACGATACAATTTAAAAAGCATTTTGTTGGATGAGAACAATAACGAGAAACTGTTTGGATCAGTCAGTTATCCATTCAAAGAAACCCCTGCCAAGGACAAACCCAGACAGTTGTTTCTTTGTCATGGTTCAACACCAGGGAATAAGCGACAAAGTGGTTGAAAACTGGGTATAGGCACTTTTAATATAATGTCTGAAATACCCTACGGGTCAGTAAGATCCTCAGCATGTTGTGATGTCATCAAAGACCTAGTAATAACGTCAAATGAGTGGGTACATGGGTGATATGAGGGGTCAACGGGGGTGGCAGATACAGGCATATCACTTTCTCTATCAGAGACTCACACAGCATGTTTTACAATAATGTACGTGGGGCTGTCGGGAGGAGGGATCCATTATGTTAATGGATGGAAAAGTGAAATGCAGAGGAAGCCAGTGGTGACAATTGTCCAAGATTTGACAGAGACGGTTATCATGGTTATCACAGGTTTTGATGATGTAGTACACCTGGATTTATATTTTCTTCCATGACATTCCATTGTAAAGTGCATCCATTTAGAGCCAGATGGCCTGTGACGACCCAAAAGTTTTACAAAAAAATAAATAAAATGTGTCACTGGTAAAGATGCAGTGCAAATATGTATGTGAATGCACAAAAGTATAATGTCTCTCTCCACTCTCTGCCTCAGTTCCTAAACCTTGTTAACACCTAAAATATTCTTAAAATCAGAAGTAGAAAACAGGGAGGCAATGTGAAATGTAAATTGGTCATCATGCATTTACATTCTTTTTTAATGTTATCAGATCAGATGTTAAACCTGGTAAACCAATAAATCTGCTGCTAAGCTCCTAACTATGGTGCTATCTTATTCTGATAATGGAAACTAGGTAGATTCAGTTTGAATAAATTAAAAAAGAGAAGGCTGTGTGCTGTGTCTCAGTATAAGCAATCTAAATGTGTGTCCACAAAACCAAACACAGTTTAAAAATAAAACTCACCAGGAAACTGACAAAGCTGGCTCCAAAGCTCATTAGAGGGCTCTGCGTCCTGAAGGAAAAGGAGAAAACAAATTAAACACCAGGATGAATAAATGCTTGTGTAGCAAAAAAGGCAATTCATTCATACAATGATACATCTTTTATCACTATCTGTGGTATCACTATCTTTATCACTATATTTGAAGTGAAAATATTTGGTAGTACATATTTCAAGATTGAATTCTGATATGGACAAAGGCAGGTTAACCCGGATATTTCTGACTCTTGGTTGCTGCCTTGGTGACAAAGACCTTTTGAACAAGTATCTGTGTAATTGTCCCTCTCCTCTTTTTCACAGGCCTCTGTTGAACTAGCAACCCAAGTCTCTGTCTACATCAATTACAGACTGTCCACATGTACCGCTTACTCCTATAATGGGAGGGAGGCTTTTGATAATGTTTGTGACAGGCATCTGGCACTCACAGAATATGTGCAATGAATTATGGAAAGTGACATTTACTTTTCTATAACAAAATAAAGAATAATCTGCTTAGGATGGAAAATCAGCAGACATGAAGCACTCACCAACCTTTTAATTTGACATTTATTTCATAAAAGTGTCTTTTCTCACATCAGCAAGTAACCACTGAGATGTGTAAACATTTTACTCACAGAGGATACATGGCTGAGCTGCAGTGGTCCATTTGCACAGTACATGCTCTCACGTGCAGCTATGTAGTTACCTGTATCTCCTGAAGAGCTCGTCGCTCTCCTTGAAGCCGTTGTTGAGGAGCATGTTGATGCCTTGCAGGGCCATCTCAGCATCATCTATGGGTTCTGCCTTCTCCTCGACCTGCTGCTGCTGCTGGGATTGCTCCGGACCCGCCATTGTGAGATCCACAGCGCAGAGGCTGTTGGCTGAGAACTGAGCGAAGGTAAAGATAAAATGATCCTGTATCTAGCCTGAAACCAAGCCGCATTGGGCTATTTCCACTGCTAGAGAGACGGATGTGAACCGAGACGCGCCTATGGCCGCTCCTCAGGGCAGCTCCGCAGCCTCCAGACGTGTGTACCTCAGGGAGACAGGGCCCAGACTTAACACCGATTAATGGCGAAGCACGAAGAGCGTTGTCCCCGTTACAGCACACGGCCACAGCTCACGCACATCTCCCAGCTCCGCTCCACCGTGCCCTCACCTCCCAAACCGTACCGCTGTTGACGCATTACATAACAGCCCGGGCAGCTGTAGGCGCCGACTCTGCCACTCACGCTCTCTACAGGAGACGGGCCAAGAGACGAGCTGACGTCATACCGGCCGTAGCGCATCAAACACAGGCCTCATCACTGTCTCCGTCCACTCCCATTGGCTCAAAAACGGCCCTGTCTCCAGCGCAGGGCCAATCAGAGCGCCGCACGGGCATCTCACTCTTCATCCTCTATCAGACAGGTGAGCACGAGCATGTAAACATGTAACGTGCAGCTTACGTGGGCCGTGGGCTGTGTTAGAGCCTACTGAAGCAAATGGCATCAGTGCGTGTCAGTGGGGCTATACTGAAACATTTTGACAAAGAAGTCCAAAGTGGGTTTGCAACATTAAAATGATTGGAAACATCTCAAGGCATCACCAAGGCTGTTGGCTACGGCATTTAAAATACGCATGCATTTTGTGCAAGCGATTCCAATGCAAACAAGCTTGGCAAAGTCCACAGAGGCGGATCCTTTGACGCTGGGCGCACTGTGCAGGGGGGAGTGCTACAACCAAGATAACACCGTCCTGATAGTGCAGCGGCCAGTATGGAGCTGGGATCACCGGTAAGAGCGATCCGGAGTACCAGGGTCCTGCGGGGCTCTGAGTTACAGCCCGCGATGGTTGTTATAAAGGATGGGAAGATCCACCAAATTTTGACTGACTCCAACATTTCTGGAACGGAGGTAAGCTATACTGAGCGCCCTCTGCTGGTAGAAAGATGGCAGTGGCGAATATTGAATTTATTGTCTCAGTAATCATATTTATTTGTTCTAGGTGTTAGATGTTGGAGACAGCGTGGTGATGCCAGGTCTAGTTGACAGTCATGTGCATGTGAACGAACCAGGGCGCACCACATGGGAAGGCTTCTGGACTGCCACCAGAGCAGCCGCTGCAGGAGGGGTCACAACTATTGTGGATATGCCACTGTAAAACTACACACAACACAATGTACAAAAGTGTTTAGGATATCTGCTAAATGCCTGCATCCAAGTGTTTCACATTTTCTGATTATGCAACTTGTGAACTTATATTCTATAATGCAATTTGCATATTATATTTAGATTACAAAATAATTACAAAAAAGTATTTGTGTTTGCCCTATCAGAAATAGTATCCCTCCAACCACCACACTTGAAAACTTTCAAGAGAAACTGAGAGAAGCGGCGGGCAAATGTTTTGTGGACACTGCTTTTTGGGGTGGAGTCATACCTGGAAACGAGGTACAGCGCTTTTAAGATACACAACTTGCATTGTACAATAATGATGCATTCATTTTATCTCATATTGTCTTCCTATAATAAACCAGTGAACTATCATTGTGTTGTCTGTACAGCGGGAGCTTCAGCCGATGATCAGGGCTGGAGTTGCAGGATTTAAATGCTTCATGATTCACAGTGGAGTGGACGAATTTCCCCAAGTGACTGACAGTGACCTGCACACAGCCATGAAGCAGCTGCAAGGGACTGGTACTGTGTTACTGGTAAAACACTGACAATATCATAAACACAGATTTCAACCTTTAAATGACAGTTACACAGGTTTCTTAAGCTGAAATGTGTGTGTTTGTCTAGTTTCACGCAGAAAGGGAAATCCAAGATGCAACACAGGATTTGAGAGGTAAAAATGTTAAACTCACTGTACTATTATGACATAATATCATAAACATATCACATTTTATGCATAAATGGAAGTCTGTTGAAATGCAATGATGCAAATAAGGGAGATGTTTCATTGTTGCCTAATAGTGCAAAGCTAGAAACTCATAATCTCAACTATCAAAGATACCTATGTTGAAAAATATATTAGACAAATTCATTTATATTTAGAATACTATTTCTAAATATGTTGATGCAAAATATATACCAAAATGTAAAATTGTGTTCTCTTTTTAGACCCCTGTCAGTACTCAACATTTCTGCAGTCAAGGCCTGATGAGATGGAAACTGAGGCCATTCGCATTGTCACACAGCTCTGCCTACAATACCAGTAAGAACACTAACAACTAAACAATAAAAGTTAAAAGATCAAATCATGCTCAAAGATGCACTACAAACTTGTTCTTGTAATGATAATAAGTTATGTCTAATGCCACATCGCAACAGCATCAGACAAGAGTTCCTAGTAAAAGCCTATTCTAACAGAACATGTTTTTTTTCCATTCGTATTACTTTAGAAAACAAACAATGTCAAATAAATCTTAACTCCCCTTTTAAATAAGCGTCACTTTGTTGAAGCGTGCGGTGTCATATAGTTCACCTTTCCTCTGCCCGGCCACTGAAGTTGATCCAGGAAGCTCGAGACGCAGGTGCCCCTATCACCGTGGAAACCACCCATCACTACCTCAGCCTGCGAGCAGAGGATGTACCAGCAGGGGCCACACAGTTCAAGTGCTGTCCACCAATCAGGAGCTCTGCAAATCAGGTCAACAGAACATTTTACACCATATAATTATACATTTGGAGTATCATGGTACTGTTCAAAAATGTCCTTTAGATTAGTTTAAACTTCCTTATAAATAATGTAAAAGATGAATTTTTGTGTTGTTAGGAGGAGTTATGGTCTGCATTAAAAGCCGGGGACATTGACATGGTGGTGTCTGATCACTCTCCCTGTACTCCGGACCTCAAAAGACTGGAAACCGGGGACTTTACTGAGGCCTGGGGAGGCATCTCCTCGCTGCAGTTTGGTAAGGAGTTTGAAGACAACTTTGATGCTTAAACCCTGACAGATGAGCCAGGTAGGGAAAGTACATTTATTGAGGGAAATACTGTACTGATTATTAAAAATATAAAAAATAAAAATACACACAAAAACACATATTCATTTTTATCCAATACATTTTTACAGGTTTAATTTTACAAAAAGGTAAAAAAATGCCATCAATCTAATCATGCTATTTTTGTGGCTTCCTAAATCTTTTTGGCAATCTCTCGAAATGGGTAAAGTTCACACAGAGCGTAATTATTAACTGTTCAGACAGTGTTCAAATATGAACTCATTTGAACTGTCATTCATGCACCAAATAAATGATCTAATTATTATTTTTAAGTATTATGATTAATATGTAGTGTATTTGTAATCTTTGAACCAAAAATGTTTTCTGGTGTCCTTTTCAAGCTGTCCTGATTAGAGCCAAATTGTTGTTATTCCTTTATTGCCACTTTTCTACAGTGTGTCTGCTCCTGATTCACTACTGGTCTTGTTCTATCCAGACCTAATGAGATGGATTTGTTGTAGTCCGTTTGGTCGTCCATGTTTTGCTTTTTTGTTTCACACATTTTATTTTTCTCGCTTTTCTTCTTTGTTTCTTTGTTCCCAAGTTTAATCAACAAACTGCTCATTTTGGTCCAACAATTGCACTTGAAAAGTGGCATATTGAGATGGTCCTTGGGAAACGTTTGTGTTTATTCCAGGTTTGCCTTTATTTTGGACCTCTGCCAGTCAAAGAGGTTTTGTATTGGAAGATGTGGTGAGACTTCTGAGCCAAAAAACAGCTGAGATGTGCCGCCTGGACCACATCAAGTCCAGACTCGTTCCCGGATTTGATGCAGACCTAGTCATATGGGATCCAGAGAAGGAGTTTGAGGTGAGGTTATGGAATTTGTACTTTAAAATGTATATTTATTCAGTGGTTTTGAAACTCCAAATAAAGTGAGAAATGTCTTTCACCTTTTTGCATGTTCTGCAGATAATAGAAGAAAATATCCACCACAGGAACAAGGTAAACTCATTAAGGGATTGTTGAATATATGAATTTAGTATCCAGTCGCTGTCAGCAGTAATAACACAATGGCTGCTATTCTATTTTTAAAAATACCATAAAAAGTTGAAGCCAAAATATTACCAAAATATATGTAACTAACATTTTTCTTCTTTCCCTTTGATTTCTTAAGAGAATTTAGTAGTATGTCACTATCGACTTTTTTATCCCTGTGTTTATAAATATATATATTAGTGGTTAATGAAATCATGGTTGTCTTTTAGCTGACCCCGTACCTGGGTATGAAGCTGCGGGGTACAGTCCGGGGTACGGTGGTCCGGGGGAAGCTTGTATTTTGGGAAGGACGCTTCAGCCCTGAGCCTTTGGGACAGCACCTCCTAATCCATCAGCGGAGGAACCAGGCACAACTGTGAGGGAAATGGACACACAAGTGCAATTACATGAATTCTTTTATTTTTTTTAATCATAACATGCTGTTGATTTTAATTCTACATTATAAATTTGAAGACTCTCAGTATTTCAGTCTAATGCATTCAAAATATACTGTATTAATTAACATATGTCAATAAAATTAAATCAGGAAATATTGATATAATTGCATTTTATTTAATTAATTTAATATGGAACAGTGCAGTAAATGTGTAGGTATAGTAATAGGAAATTGAGTTCAGTCTGGCAGTAAATGTGCAACAATTAGTCAGATTTATAAACAAGTGATTGCAATGTCCCTTTAAGGTTTATTGCAACAAAAGCAAAGGATTTTATTTATTTTAAACTATCTACTACTATAATGAAAACACAGTGGCCTGTTGAATGGTTAATGTGTGTTAACTGGGGCACAACAACTATGTAACAAGCCAATGATTAACATTTGTGGACACACTGCCTGACTTCCTTATCTTTGGGACAACATCGAGCCACCAAGCAGACGTCCGAGATGATCCTAAAATGTTATTGTGACACCATAGTGACGTGATCACACAAAGGGGAGTGCTTGAAGAGCAGGTTTTAACAATTTAGTCTGAGTTTGAATCTCCCAAAAGCATGTCAACTCTTACTGTTCCTCCACCACAATGTCTGAAGAGGCCACTCCACATCCCCCAGCGGCACATGTTTGGACCGGGACCCTCCAATGTCCCAGAGAGGATCCTAGAAGCAGGAACCAACCCGGTAATCGGACATATGCACCCAGAAATATTTGAGGTGAGTGAGAAAACATAGTGGAATCATTTTTTATGGCAGTATTAGAAAACAAGGAAATGTGCAAGCCATTGTGCAAGTTTGTGTAATTTTAACCACATTAACACAACCGTTTTATAGTCAAGCACAAAGCAAGATTAGGCACAAACTGAGGGATAGAGGATGATGATCACAGGGGGTAGGGTAGGCTTTCAAAGTAGCTTCAAAATGTTCACATCACATTTAAAAGGTTCATCAAGTTGTTTTAAAACAAGAATGTGAAACAATTAGATTAACTACCCTGTAGACATTTGTGTTGCAGAAAAATACATTCATTTATAGCTTAAAGTTGAACTCGCAAGCAATTAAAATTTTGACAAATTCTTCACACATTTCTAAATTTAAGGTTAAATTGATGATGACAATGCCTTTAAATGTGTACTGACAGGTAATGAATGACATCAAAAGTGGGATCCAGTACATGTTCCAGACTCAGAATAAAATTACATTTGCGGTGAGTGGGACGGGCCACACGGCAATGGAGTGTGCCATTTTTAACGCTGTGGAACCTGGAGAGCGTGTCCTGAGTGCGGTCAATGGAATCTGGGGAGAGAGGGCAGCTGACATGGCCGAGAGGATAGGTACATAAAAATACATAAACCAGTATATTTGAATTATTGTTTGCTCAGCTATCTTAATAATTTCAGGTGTGTAATTGTAAAAAAAAAAAAAAAAAAAGTTTGACAAAACAATATTTAATGAGGGGGTTATTGGGCTATATATTGACCAAGTATTTTGCTCAACCTTGAGGTGCCAAGGTAAACACTATTGTAGCGCCCCCTGCTGGATTCTTCAGTCTAGAAGAAATTGAGCAGGTACACCTTTACAATACATACAAACAGTTTTAGAATATACAATAGTATGACAGGGCAATTACAGTAACAGACTGTTTAATCTTGATCCACAGGCGTTGTCAAAATACAGACCTGTGCTGCTGTTTGTCACTCATGGAGAGTCATCAACTGGAGTCCTGCATCCTTTAGATGGCATTGGAGAACTCTGTCACAAGTGAGATAGAATAAGGTTTATAACGTTATATTCAAATGATAAAGTGTGAGTTTACTTCTTGTTAAAGTCTAAAATTATCAGGTGTAAATAATACTAATTATTGATGTATTATTTCTTCAGATATAATTGCTTGTTACTTGTTGATTCCGTGGCAGCGATGGGAGGAGCACCTTTGTATATGGACAAGCAAGGTGAGCACCAAGCCTCGCTGATTATACTGCATTGATACTTTTAAATTCTGTTCTTAGTTTTCCAATGGTAGCGATGTTGAAATAGCAAAATATTGTGTCTTTTCTTTGCTAGAACAACATTAACACCATGCATAATTTTAGTTACGTTTAAGATTTGGAGTATGCGACATTTCACGCAGTGCAGTATCCTTGTTTGCAGAGATAGACATTTTATACACAGGATCACAAAAGGTTCTAAACGTTCCTCCTGGCTCAGCTCCCATCTCCTTCAGTGAAAGAGCATGGTAAGAGCATGACTTTGTTCTTTGTAATTATTATATGCAAAATTACATACTAAATTTAATTTGCTCACAGTAAGAAAATATTCAGCCGCAAAACCAAACCAGTTTCTTTCTTTTTGGATCTGACCTGGCTGGCAAACTACTGGGGATGTGACCAAAAGCCGGCAAGATTGTAAGATTAAAAGAAAAAAAGCAAAACATTATGACCACAGACCACTGCCATAACACTGATTGTATTTGAATAATGCATTAAATGGGGGCAATATTTTGGGAAGTAAGTGATGATTTTGTCATCAAAGCTGAGAGAGCTAGAAAATTATATAGGATCGTTTGGCTACAAAGTCAGAGTAATTACCATCTAAAAAAATGCAGTACAGTACCTTTGAGTTGAGGTGCAAACAAAGCTGAGTAAAAACATAAGGCTAATAATGTAATCTATAAGGCTATGAAGTGATAATACTGCACAGTTGGGGTAGTGTTATGGGATGGCACATTAAGCAAGTAGTCATAATGTTAAGCCTGATTGGTATAATGAATGAAACACTAATAGTAGACAATACATATTTCATCACAGATATCACCATACTGGGCCCATCACGGCTTTTTACACATTGAGGGAAGGCCTGGCAGTCCTTGCTGAAGAGGTGGGAAATAATTAGATTATACATAATTATATAAATAATTAGATTTCCTGGAAATTGTAGCATTTTAAATTTTGTGACTATAACTCTCAGGGGCTTGAAAATTCCTGGAAAAGGCATGAGTCAGTGGCTGAGTATTTCCACAGTGGACTAGAGTGCATGGGCCTAAAGCTATTTGTCAAGGAAAAAGTCAGTGCATAATTGAATGTAACTTTACAATGTAAGCTAAATTTTCACTATTCAGTATGACTGCAATGTTTTTGTTTTTTGTTTTTTTCCCATCAGAAAGCCAGATTACCAACTGTCACTACCATTGTTGCTCCACATGGATATGACTGGAAAGAAATCACAGCATACATAATGAAAGCTCATAATTTAGAGATATCAGGAGGCCTAGGTCCCTCTGTTGGTCTGGTAAGAACATAACAATTGCGTTAGCCTAGATCTTTTATGAATCTTCTGGTTTTTTTCTCATTCTCAGGTCTTGCGTGTTGGACTGATGGGATGTAACAGCACTAAGGCCAATGTCGACATGATTTTGGCTGCTCTCAAAGATGCTCTGAAACACTGCCACAAGAGCAAAGTGTAATTTTACAATGAAGTGTCTAGAAGTAATAAATAATGTATAAAAATATCTGGAAATTTTGTTATTGATTGTAGGTATTCTTCAATAGGTGTGTGTGTGTGTGTGTGTGTGTATATATATATATATATATTTATATATATATATATATATATATATATATATATATATATATATATATATATATATATATATATATACACACACACACACACAGAGCAAACCAAGCAGGTGGCACACTCTTCACCCTCACACTTTCATCTTATTTTATTTTTACTGTGGTGATGCAGCCTATCCTGTTTCTATTGGATTGCTGCTATAATAGATAGATCATTGCAAGTCTATGTTGTTTTACGCTTTTACGTTATTATTATTATTATTATTATTATTATTATTATTATTATTATTATTATTATTATTATTATTATTACAAATCTCTTGCGTCATAAACGTGAGTCAGCAGAAGCGTGTAGGGAGGAGCGCCTTTTATTGACCCATAACCTGACAGCAGAGAGGAATTACCCAGTCTTAGGGTATATACAGAGCTTTTTTATCCAGAGTTTTGTCACGTTATGAGCTCAGATTTGGATGAACAACAAGATGAAATACTCGCTCTTCTCAGTATATTCGAGCCGGAGGAGTTTGTCTGGAATGAGCCGAAGTCTTCCGGGGAAATCCGAGTGTGCGTGGAGCTACCTACACGTTTTACTGTGGCGCTAAAACAAGGTAAAAATAATAAAACTACTGCTGTTTGACTAAAAAGTTGCTGTTTTGCGGTTTTCCATCTTTTTGTGACGCTAAAACAAATCACAACCCACGTGACCGCGCTTTTAACTTCCTGGTTTGTAGTCCTACGTCACAAGTCAGGCAGTACCCAGGCTTACTGCTGTTGTCATGGTAACGGTAAATATGCCACTGGCTGGAATATCAGAGTAGATATTATTGCTTTGTCTGGAATGTTCCATAGTATGACATTAAACAAATCCATTTTGCATTTATTCGTTTTTTTTCTTACGTCAAAAATACCTTAAAATCCTGCTTTCTTACTGTGTGTGGCGTGACGTCTCCACAGGCACACCAGCAACCAGCTTGTTGTTAGGTGAATAGAGAAGTTTAATGCCATACTGTGGAACATTCTAGGAAAAGTATCATATTTTAAAGGGTTAGACAGGGACTATTCTTTGTATTGTTGTTTTATCTTGCATATATCGCTATCTGGGCACACTCTAAAAGGTTATGTTATAGTAATTAGCTTGGACTTAGGGCCCTAAATATGATATTAGATAAGGATCATACACATTACCTAAGTTAACCTTCTACTGTTTCATTGTCTGCATTTTTACCAAATCTATCAGACTTTTGTTATCTAGTCTTTGTTTAACCTTAAGGAGACACACTGAGCCAATATGAAATCTCTTCTCTTCCACCTCTACGCCTGACCTTTGACCTGCCTGAGGATTACCCATCATGCTCTCCTCCTGCCTTCACTCTCAACTGCTCTTGGCTCACCACAAAGCAGGTATAGAAAATGACGTTTATTTGTGCTGTGGTTGGATAAAAAGTATTTAATGTGTCTTGTCACTAATGGAGCTCAATAGTCCCACCCACACTGAAGTCCGCTCCTGTTCTGAAACTACATTTCTCAGTAATTTTTCCCATAGACTTTTCAAGTTCAAAGACATTGCACATGCTAGCCACCTATGTGCTAACTAATATCCATAGCACAGTTGTTTTCAGTCCAAAAAGCACATTTTAAAATGCAAGATTCAAACATTCATTCTTGTTTTTAATAACTTAGCTGTTTATAAAGTTTAATAAACAGATTTTAAATAAAATGAAGAAAAAGTCCTGTCGTCATTAGTTACCACATAGCTGATTAGCCTTGAGCAAGCTTTCAAACTTTAATTTTTTTTTCAGGAAGTCTATGGGAAAGATGAATGTGAATTTTACTCCCAGAACCAGGGGGTGAGCTTTACTGTTGAGCTCTAGAGGCCCATATGGTAAATGTAGTACTACAAAGTACATTTTTTACAGATAATGCAAACCACTATTTCTTACCCATCCCATTAATATCCCTTTAAGACTTAAATGTGCAAATATGTTCAGTTGTCAGTGCTGGAATGTTCCACCACATGGCATTAAACTCATCAATTCAATTATAGCTGTTTTTCTTTCTAGAAAAAATAACTTGAGAAGACATGCATTCTTACAGTTAGCAGGGTCTCCACAGATATGCTTAATGCTATACTGTGGAACATTCTGCACAAAGCAATAACATCTCTATGGAGACAAGCAGGTGGCCAAGACTTCACCAGAAAAGTTACATACTGTACCTTTTAAATATGATTATGTTGTATTGTTTTACCATCTCATTGTATAATAGGAAACAAGTCATACACTTATTTTTTCTTTTTTCTTCTGTTTCCCCAAGCTATCTTTACTTTCTGCTCATCTCAATGACCTGTACCAGACCACAGGTGGCGCTGTTGTGCTTTTCTCCTGGGCCCAGTTCCTCAAATATGAGATTTTAAGCTTTTTCGGCATCACTGATATTTTGGAGATACCATCAAATGGAGTGCATAAATCTGGTACAAACTTAGACAACTCTGACAATAAAGATTTGACTTTGGAAGATAACAAATTGAATATTGCATCTTCTACTAATTGTAATGGAGGAGCCTCAGAGGTTGCCAGATTTGAAGCTCAAATCACTGCAACTTTGGAGACGCCCTCAAATGGAGTGAATGAATCCAGTACCAACTTGGACAACTCCGATGATAAAGATTCGACTTTGGAAGAAAACAAATTGAAGACTGCATGTGCTGCAAACTGTGATGAAAGAGGCTCAGAGATTTCCAAATTGGAAGCGCAAATCCCTCTTTCTCTATCCTTGGGACAAGAGCTCCTGTCCCAGCTGTTGATCCACGATGCTGCCCAGAAAGAGAAGGCGTTTTCCAGGGAACAGTTTGAATGCGGAGTGTGCTTTGGGAATTGGCTAGGCTCAGAGTGCATTCAGATAACTGAATGTGGACATGTTTTTTGCCGTACTTGTCTCGCAGATTTTTGCAAATTTCAAATCCAGAATGGAAACGTGACAGACGTTAAGTGTGCTCAGACTGATTGTAAAGCTGCCCCCACACCTGCGCAGGTAGCTTTTAACTATAATAATAATAATAATAATATTTTTTCTGAATAAGAAAATATATACTTTCTTTTGCAAACACCCAGATAATTTTCTTTTGTGCTGTTTTTAGGTGAGAAGTCTTGTTGGCGAGGAGCTGTTCAGCCGCTACGACCGCCTCCTTCTTCAGTCCACTCTCGACTCTATGCCTGGTAAAACTCTTAAAGGGTCCATATCACACTGTTTTCTGATCTATGTTATAATGTAGTTTCCTCATCCAAATGTTTCATTCACACATGTTTAACACACAAACCCTGCATATTTAGCCTGAGTTGTTCTCTCAAACTGAAAACACTGCTCCACCTTGTGATGTCATGTGGTAATAAAGGAAGTGCTCAGCTTTGTTTTTAAACTCAATACACCTTCACTAGAATCATTTGGTTCATCTGAGCTCAGGAATTGCCCATCTCTCTCTGAACAAAAGGTAAACAGAAGCTGTTAATTTGAAAACTACCACCATATGACATCACAAGCTGTAACAAAGCGTTTTGAGCTTTGGAGATATAGACAGGGTAATAATAAAAGATTAGTTAAACATGTGTGATGGAAACAAAACACAACTTCAGGTATGTTTTTGATGAGGTAACAACATTATAACATGATTTAAAGCTCACAAGAGTCAGTTTTGTGTAATATAGGACCTTTAAATATATACACTCAATAGTATAATTTTGCATATTTCCAAAACATGTGTCCTCTGTCTCTGTGTGTATCAGATGTGGTCTACTGCCCACGTCCATCCTGTGCCTCTCCTGTCCTCTCCGATTCCTCCAGCTCCATGGGTCTTTGCACCGTCTGCAGCTTTTCCTTCTGTGTCCTCTGTAAGAAGACCTACCACGGGACTGAGGCCTGCTACACTCCAGGCCCCAGGGAAGAGAGGGCAAAGGGGGCTGAAGGGCAGACTGAACCCTACGCCCCAATACCACAGTCACAAGGTACATTGTGCAGTTTTTTTTTCCTGTTTTAAGACCGTTAAACACTGTCACGCTGTTTTCTGATCTTTGATATAATGTTGTTTCCTCATCATAAACATACCTGAAGTTGTGTTTTGTGTCATTCGCACACATTTAACACAGAAAGCCTGCATATTTAGTCTGGGTTCTTCTCTCAAACAGAAACGGAAAACAGACTGATTGATGATTGGCTGCAGGTGTTGGGGTTTAGTTTGCGAGGGTTCAGATCAGAGAGAGTCCGTTTAGGTTAACGGTCCTGTCTTACAAAATTGTCTTGAGCTTTTAACCATGTTAAAATGTTGTTTCCTCTTCAACAACATACCTCGAGTTGTATTTGTTTCAGTCACACATGTTTGAGTAACCCTTTATTATTAGTCTGTCTACATCTCCAACGCTCAAAATGTTCTGTTCCTTCTTGTGAGATCATGAAGTGGTAGTTTTCAAGATAACAGCTACCTTTTACCTTTACTTCAGTAGAGATCATAAATTCTAGGGCTGAATTTATCCAAATGATTCTAGTGAAGGTGTATGTAGTGTAAAAACACTGTGGAGCACTTCCTGTATTACCATATGACATCACAAGGTGGAATTGTTTTCAGTTTGAGAGAAGAACTCAGGCTAAATCTGCAGGGTTTGGAGTTAAACATGTGTGAATCAAACAAAGCACAATTCCAGGTCTTTTTGTGATGAGGAAACAACATTATAACAGATCAGAAAATAGCGTGATATGGGCCCTTTAAACAGCACATCTTCAGGAGCCTGTGATAAATACAAGCAATAATCAGCTGCATAAAGTTATCCATATTAGTTGGCATGTGCTTTGTGTTTTGTGCAGTGGGCAGGATGGCTCTGTGGGACGACTACTCCAGTGGGGGCAGAAAGAGACAGAGGGTCCTGGAGGACAGGTACGGCAGAAGGACTTTACTGGGGTTCCTGGAGAGCTGCCTGACCTCAGACTGGATTAGAGTCAACACCAAGAACTGTCCTCACTGCTTCAGCCGCATCCAGGTCAGAACACGTTTGCATGTTTTTTTTTAATAATTATTATTTGGTTTGGTGGGATATTAACTGTGGTAAATATTTATATAGTTTAATATCAATTAAGTGACAGTTTGACCTAAAAAGTTCAGAAGAAAAGTAGAAAAAAAAAAAACAGGAAGTACTGCTTAGTTAAAAAAAACAAAAACAAAAACAAACCTCTACCTTTGTCATCAACACTAAAATTCCACCCAAAATGCAGGAACAGTTTACAAGCAGCTAGTTTGAGTTTAAACCTTCATTTAGTAAAGTAAAGGTGTTATTATTTATTTTTATTAGTCTAAACTGCCAGTTTGAAGCCATGTTAACGTTATTGTTGCTAGGTAACAGTTATGAAATTACCGTATCTGTTGCCTGTGTCCAACCAGGAAGTAAAATGAAAAATTTCAGTTAAATAGAAAAAAAAAAAGATTCTTTAGTAAAATATTAAATATAATTAAGTTGAAATGAGAAATGTGATCTGTCTTACGCACTTTAAATATACAATATATTGTTGCTACTGGAGCGCAACAGTGAACACCCATAGTAAATCTTCTATAAATTTTTCCAATTCAAATATTAAGAGTTCCAAGACATCGGGGAGGCTAATCTACGTGCTAAGCTACGTGCTAACTAGTTGTGTGTTAACAAGTCTCGATAACAAGGTGGTTTTAAGTCCAAAAAGCACATTTAAAACACATGATTTGACAAAATGCTGTAATAACTTAGCGGTTTATAAAGTTTCAGAGACAAGTTTTACATAAAATGATAGATCTTGTGGTCATTAGTTACCACAGAGCTGATTAGCCCTGAACAAACTTTCAGACTTTTAATTTTTTTTTTTTTTTTTGGAAAGTCTATGGGAAAAAATGTATGAGAAATGTACTTCTGGGACTGGGGGATGGGTGGTCACTGCTGAGCTTCATATCGGCCAAAATGTGGGATGTGTTATATGTATATTTGTATTCGTGTGATAGTCTAATTTACTTTTTTAAAATTATTTTCAGAAAACTGAAGGCTGTAACCGCATGACCTGCTCGTGGTGCCGCCGCTTCTTCTGCTGGAACTGTTTAACTAAAACTCCTGGTTCTGAGCACTTCAGATACTACTGTCCATTATATCCGTGGCTCAGACCCCCAGCGTCCCCTCTTACCCCGACCACCCCCTACTGACGCTACCGCCTCTTATTTAATCATTACAAATCTGTTTACTTGTAGGTTGCCAACTGTAACTATTTTTCCTATTGATCACACTGTACTTTGCCATGAAATATCCAAATGGTAAATGCACAAATACTGAATCTGATCATTTCTATTAGTGACTAAACTTAAAAAAAAGTCACTGAATTACATTACAAAAGTCTGCATTTGAGCAATATTCATTTTAACCTCATCTGCATTAAATATTATTGGCCTATAGAATGTTGTGACGTCATCTGAAACCCAGCAATATAAATTAGACTAGGCCTATGCGTTTCATTAAAACACAGTGAACATAATTGTATTTCAGATTGTACAAAAAAATGTTTACTTTGTTTTTTAAAATTTTGGATTAGTCATAATATAGTATAATTTTGTTTCCCTGGTTGGAAACAATCAAAATGACGCAATATTTATGATTGCCCATAGACTATATATATATATATATATATATATATATATATATATATATATATATATATATATATATATATATATGTAAATGGACATAGCTAACCTGTTAGCCGCTGTGTTCCTAATAGGAAGTGAGCATGGATGTAACTCCTACTCCATCAACTCTGGCTCCATTCACTTTCTATTGAAAAACTGTCACTCCTCTCTCTCTAACTGGTGCTCACTGCTAAACTCGCAGTCACAATTTCTAATATGGACCTTGGCTCCAAATGAGCTTCATTTGACTGGAGCTATGGGTGATGTCACACTCATTCAGTCCACTTCTTTATACAGTCCATGGATTAGACTGAAAAATAATATTTAATAATAATAATACAACTTCTTTCTAGCATTAAATGCAGGTTTAAACTGACAAAAATGTCTTCCTTGTGCGTAAATTATCAGTGCATTTTGAATGAAATGTTTTATTTATTTGTATTGTGATTTTAATATGTATTTCGTGTTCTATGAAGCACTTTAATTACCTTGTGGACAAATTGTGCTCCTTGTGGCCTTTCATAAATTCAAATCTGGAGCAGCACTTAATCACTGTTAAAATGTCCCACTGATTGAAATGTGCTCAGGTCAGGTCTATGCTCCACTCTCACTAATGCAGAAGCTTGTTTACAGCAGCAGGTCTAATTCTTCACAGTGGACATATCATGCTGTGTTTTGGGCTTTATATGATGCCTTCACATTCTAATCTAGAGGATCATGTTTTAACCTCGAGCTTCCCTAGGACCCCCCATTTCACTTAATTCACTTAATGCTGTGGAGATTAAATTTTGTGGAAAGGCCTAATTCATGTTGAAGATTTTAGTAAAAAATATGCTTGCTACTGTATTGGAACACTCTGTAAAATCACTGTAAATTAATATTTTTCATACTTTTTTTGACTAAATCCATTTATCCATTTCTGCTCTAATCAAAAATATTTTTTAAAAGAACCTATGTATATTTAACCATTTAAGTGCATAGTACACAAAAGGCCTTTCAGAAAACAGAAGGCAGGGTATAATGGGGAACATTTTTCTATGTGTCCCAGGAAGCTTCAGGTTTGTCTAAAATTTTGATGCTACACAAAAACTAAAAATGCCACAGTTTAAAATCTGAGGCGTTCTTCATGTTGATTATACTGGGGCCTTGAAAAAACTGCAAAATGATTTAACTTATTTTTTAGTCTTTACGTAAAAAGGGGAATATAACAAATCTTCAGTTATCTTTTTTGAAAACAAGTGAAATTTGTCAGTTTTGGTATTTTTTATTGGGTTTTCAATTTTCATTTTTCCTTATGTTGAAACTTTCAAAAAATGGTAAAAAAATGGTAAAAAAAAAAGTTTTCTCAATAAAATATGTTTGTTTTATTGTCATTGCAGATACCAGTTTTGTTGCATGTGGATAGGCCCAGTAATTAGAGATATTAACCATCAACCAGGGCAACAACTCTGCAATCTGACAGTTAAACGGCAATTTCTACCATCTTTTCTTCCATCAAATCCAGCCGTTTCAATTCAGTTGATTAAAAACAAAAATACATCATATTTTATATCAGATATAAGTGATTTCCTCATTGAGAATAAAGCTGCTCACTTGCTACTACATCTTGATGTTTCTTCCTGGTGATTAGGGTTGTCAAAAGTATAGAAAATCAGATACTAATCGATACTGAAACTAGTATCAAAACTAGATACTCATATGAGCGGGAATCGATACTAAAAACATCACATTCACAGGAAAGAAATAAACCTTGTAGCAGCTTGTATAATTTTAGACAATATTTGTCCGCTGATCCGAAGGTTGGCGGTTCAAATCCCACTCCTCACGTGAACATCATTGTTTGAGCGCTCAGACAAACTAACAACTAAGGTGTTTCAATCGGCTGTTCATTTATTGTAGCTCATGATTTTTTAACAATATGGTAGATTTAGAATAGTTTTTGTGGCTTAAACCTGCTCTTGGGTTTTTGTGTCAGTCGCATAAATTAGTTTCAATATTATCGTTTCTCACATATCTTTGCTTCAGCGATATATATATATATATATATCAAACTTCAAAATGTGTTACCGTGACAGGCCTACATGGCAGTTACTCTTTAAAAAGTGATCGTGTGTTTGCAGTTTTTGAATGCTTGTCCAATAATAGAGCTGCAAGTTTAAGGTCAACGAAATCAAAATCATAATTTGAATGAACATAATTAGCCAAACACAAAGGCTGCAGTTTTTCCTCCACAAACAACAAAATATCTTATTCTGTAAAAAACTGCTAAGCCTGTAGTTTATATCAGTACAAACGTGTTATTAAAGGCAGTGGTGGGACATAGTAAAGTACTATACTTAAGTAAACTATAGATACCTAAAGTATACTCAAGTAGATTTTAAAGTGTATACATTTTACTTTTACTTTACTACATTTGAGAGCAGTATCTGTACTTTCTACTCCATTACATTTTGAATTGAACTGAAAAGTAAAAGTAGTTTTTCTTACTGTTTGAGACCTGCTGAAAAGGCTTACGGTTTATTTTTAACATGTTCATAATTTGAGCAAACAAAAATACACAAATAAAAACAGCTACAAAAAAAAAAAAAAAAAAAAATTTTTATTGTTTCTGTTGAACAAAATCCAGCACACATCTTTATCAAAATCACTATATTTGAAGCTTTATAAAACCTCAAAATCTGCGCAAAAGACTTTTACTATTTAAGTACATTTTAAAACGTGTACTTTAATACTTTTACTTACATTGATTTTTTTCAAGTGATACATTTACTTGAGTATTTTTTTTCTCCAGTATCTATACGTTTACTTAAGTACCAAAACTGAGTACTTCTTCCATCACTATTGAAATGTGATTGTTGTATAAATGTGTAGTTCAGTTCATATTTCAGTCTTTTTGTAAGTTCTTTCGTGTTTAAAATGTGAACTTTGAACAGAATTCTATCAAAAAACATAAATCACAAATATAATTTCAATTCTTGTCAGAAAAATCACAATAAGATATTTTTCCCAAATCGTTCAGCCCTACTCTTACTTTTCCATCATCTTTTTGTTTCCATGGAGATGTAAATTCTTTGCCTGGAATGTTCCACAGTATGGCCTAAAATGTACCTAAATTGGAATTAATTCATGATAAGTTTATTGCTCTAGATACCTTAAAAACATGCATATTTGACCTGTCACTCGGCCTGGTGTCTCCACAGTGATACCTACGTTGGAAATCACATTGTATGATTTTTTGAATAATTTATTTGTATGTTACTGCTGCAAATAAGTATTTGAACACCTGTCTATCAGCTAGAATTCTGACCCTCAAAGACCTGTTAGTCCACCTTTAAAAAGTCCACCTCCACTCCACTTATTGTCCTAAATTAGAAGCTCCTGTTTGAGGTCGTTAGCTGCATAAAGACACTTGTCCACCCCATACAATCAGTAAGACTCCAACTACTAACATGGCCAAGACCAAAAAACTGTCAAAATGCACAAGAGACAAAATTGTAGACCTTCACAAGGCTGGAAAGGGCTACGGGGCAACTGCCAAGCAGCTTGGTGAAAAAAAATCCACTGTTGGAGCAATTATTAGAAAATTTGAAAAATCTCCCTCGGACTGGGGCTCCATGCAAGATCTCACCTCGTGAGGTCTCAATGATCCTAAGAAAGGTGAAGAATCAACCCAGAACTACACAGGAGGAGCTGGTCAATGACCTGAAAAGAGCTGGGACCACCGTTTCCAAGGTTACTGTTACTAAGACACTAAGATGTCATGGTTTAAAATCATGCAAGGCACGGAAGGTTCCCCTGCTTAAACCAGCACATGTCCAGACCCGTCTTAACTTTGACAATGACCATTTGGACGATCCAGAGGACTCATGGGAGAAAGTCATGTGGTCAGATGAGACCAAAATAGAACTTTTTGGTCTTAATTCCACTCGTCGCGTTTGGAGGAAGAAGAATGATGAGTACCATCCAAAGAACACCATCCCTACTGTGAAGCATGGAAGTGGAAACATCATGCTTTGGGGGTGTTTTTCTACACATGGGACAGGACGACTTCACTGTATTAAGGAGAGGATGACCGGGGCTATGTATAGTGAGATTTTGGGAAACAACCTCCTTCCCTCAGTTAGAGCATTGAAGATGGGTCATGGCTGGGTCTTCCAACATGACAATGACCCGAAGCACACAGACAGGATAACCAAGAGGGGCTCTGTAAGAAGCATATCAAGGTTCTGCAGTGGCCTAGCCAGTCTCCAGACCTAAACCCAATAGAAAATCTTAGGAGGGAGCTCAAACTCTGTGTTTCTTAGCGACAGCCCAGAAACCTGACTGATCTAGAGAAGATCTGTGTGGAGGACTGGGCCAAAATCCCTCCTGCAGTGTGTGCAAACCTGGTGAAAAACTACAGAAAACGTTTGACCTCTGTAATTGCAAACAAACGTTACTGTACCAAATATTAACAATGATTTTCTAAGGTGTTCAAATACTTATTTGCAGCAGTAACATACAAATAAATATTTAAAATTCATAAATTGTGATTTCCAGATTTTTCTTTTTGATTATGTCTCTCACAGTGGACATGCACCTAAGATGAAAATTTCAGACCCCTCCTCCATATATATATATATATATATATATATATATATATATATATATATATATATATATATATATATATATATATATATGTGTGTGTGTGTAGGGGTGTGTGTGTGGGGGTGTGTGTGTGTGTATATATATATATATATATATACACACACACACAATCATAGATCATAGGTACACTTCAACTATTTGTGGTTTTACTTATAACATTTTTCATCTTACACTGCCCTCTGCTGCTTTGTCTCATACACTGCTTTTTTTTTATATTTGTGCTACGTTGATCTCAATATATTCTTTAGTATTTATTTTCGGATTTTCTAGTGTTTTCTGAAATAAATAAATAAATTAAAAAAAAAAAAAAAAAAAAAAAAGACAGCACTTACAAACCCGCCAAGTTTCCAAGGAGCTCAAGATAACGTGTACGTCTAGGGAGGAGCGCCTTTTATTGACCCATAACCTGACAGCAGAGTGGAATTACCCAGTCTTAGGGTATATACAGATCTTTTTTATCCAGTGTTTTGTCACGTTATGAGCTCAGATTTGGATGAACAACAAGATGAAATACTCGCTCTTCTCAGTATATTCGAGCCGGAGGAGTTTGACTGGAATGAGCCGAAGTCTTCCGGGGAAATCCGAGTGTGCGTGGAGCTACCTACACGTTTTACTGTTGCGCTAAAACAAGGTAAAAATAATAAAACTACTGCTATTTGATTAAAAACTTGCTGTTTTGCGGTTTTTCATTTTTGTGTGACGCTAAAACAAATCACAACCCACGTGACCGCGCTTTTAACTTCCTGGTTTGTAGTCCTACGTCACAAGTCAGGCAGTACCCAGGCTTACTGCTGTTGTCATGGTTACGGTAAATATGCCACTGGCTGGAATGTCAGAGTAGATATTATTGCTTTGTCTGGAATGTTCCATAGTATGACATTACACAAATCCATTTTGCATTTATTCATTTTTTTCTTACGTCAAAAATACCTTAAAAACCTGCTTTCTTACTGTGTGTGGCGTGACGTCTCCACAGGCACACCAGCAACCAGCTTGTTGTTAGGTGAATAGAGAAGTTTAATGCCATACTGTGGAACATTCTAGGAAAAGTATCATATTTTAAAGGGTTAGACAGGGACTATTCTTTGTATTGTTGTTTTATCTTGCATATATCGCTATCTGGGCACACTCTAAAAGGTTATGTTATAGTAATTAGCTTGGACTTAGGGCCCTAAATATGATATTAGATAAGGATCATACACATTACCTAAGTTAACCTTCTACTGTTTCATTGTCTGCATTTTTACCAAATCTATCAGACTTTTGTTATCTAGTCTTTGTTTAACCTTAAGGTGACACACTGAGCCAATATGAAATCTCTTCTCTTCCACCTCTACGCCTGACCTTTGACCTGCCTGAGGATTACCCATCATGCTCTCCTCCTGCCTTCACTCTCAACTGCTCTTGGCTCACCACAAAGCAGGTATAGAAAATGACGTTGATTTGTGCTGTGGTTGGATAAAAAGTATTTAATGTGTCTTGTCACTAATGGAGCTCAATAGTCCCACCCACACTGAAGTCCGCTCCTGTTCTGAAACTACATTTCTCAGTAATTTTTCCCATAGACTTTTCAAGTTCAAAGACATTGCACATGCTAGCCACCTATGTGCTAACTAATATCCATAGCACAGTTGTTTTCAGTCCAAAAAGCACATTTTAAAATGCAAGATTCAAACATTCATTCTTGTTTTTAATAACTTAGCTGTTTATAAAGTTTAATAAACAGATTTTAAATAAAATGAAGAAAAAGTCCTGTCGTCATTAGTTACCACATAGCTGATTAGCCTTGAGCAAGCTTTCAAACTTTAATTTTTTTT
The DNA here is from genome assembly GCF_009829125.3 of Periophthalmus magnuspinnatus. Classification (NCBI taxonomy): domain Eukaryota; kingdom Metazoa; phylum Chordata; class Actinopteri; order Gobiiformes; family Gobiidae; genus Periophthalmus; species Periophthalmus magnuspinnatus. The sequence goes on from NC_047129.1 coordinate 1,755,249, forward strand.
TCAGGAAGTCTATGGGAAAGATGAATGTGAATTTTACTCCCAGAACCAGGGGGTGAGCTTTACTGTTGAGCTCTAGAGGCCCATATGGTAAATGTAGTACTACAAAGTACATTTTTTACAGATAATGCAAACCACTATTTCTTACCCATCCCATTAATATCCCTTTAAGACTTAAATGTGCAAATATGTTCAGTTGTCAGTGCTGGAATGTTCCACCACATGGCATTAAACTCATCAATTCAATTATAGCTGTTTTTCTTTCTAGAAAAATAACTTGAGAAGACATGCATTCTTACAGTTAGCAGGGTCTCCACAGATATGCTTAATGCTATACTGTGGAACATTCTGCACAAAGCAATAACATCTCTATGGAGACAAGCAGGTGGCCAAGACTTCACCAGAAAAGTTACATACTGTACCTTTTAAATATGATTATGTTGTATTGTTTTACCATCTCATTGTATAATAGGAAACAAGTCATACACTTATTTTTTCTTTTTTCTTCTGTTTCCCCAAGCTATCTTTACTTTCTGCTCATCTCAATGACCTGTACCAGACCACAGGTGGCGCTGTTGTGCTTTTCTCCTGGGCCCAGTTCCTCAAATATGAGATTTTAAGCTTTTTCGGCATCACTGATATTTTGGAGATACCATCAAATGGAGTGCATAAATCTGGTACAAACTTAGACAACTCTGACAATAAAGATTTGACTTTGGAAGATAACAAATTGAATATTGCATCTTCTACTAATTGTAATGGAGGAGCCTCAGAGGTTGCCAGATTTGAAGCTCAAATCACTGCAACTTTGGAGACGCCCTCAAATGGAGTGAATGAATCCAGTACCAACTTGGACAACTCCGATGATAAAGATTCGACTTTGGAAGAAAACAAATTGAAGACTGCATGTGCTGCAAACTGTGATGAAAGAGGCTCAGAGATTTCCAAATTGGAAGCGCAAATCCCTCTTTCTCTATCCTTGGGACAAGAGCTCCTGTCCCAGCTGTTGATCCACGATGCTGCCCAGAAAGAGAAGGCGTTTTCCAGGGAACAGTTTGAATGCGGAGTGTGCTTTGGGAATTGGCTAGGCTCAGAGTGCATTCAGATAACTGAATGTGGACATGTTTTTTGCCGTACTTGTCTCGCAGATTTTTGCAAATTTCAAATCCAGAATGGAAACGTGACAGACGTTAAGTGTGCTCAGACTGATTGTAAAGCTGCCCCCACACCTGCGCAGGTAGCTTTTAACTATAATAATAATAATAATAATATTTTTTCTGAATAAGAAAATATATACTTTCTTTTGCAAACACCCAGATAATTTTCTTTTGTGCTGTTTTTAGGTGAGAAGTCTTGTTGGCGAGGAGCTGTTCAGCCGCTACGACCGCCTCCTTCTTCAGTCCACTCTCGACTCTATGCCTGGTAAAACTCTTAAAGGGTCCATATCACACTGTTTTCTGATCTATGTTATAATGTAGTTTCCTCATCCAAATGTTTCATTCACACATGTTTAACACACAAACCCTGCATATTTAGCCTGAGTTGTTCTCTCAAACTGAAAACACTGCTCCACCTTGTGATGTCATGTGGTAATAAAGGAAGTGCTCAGCTTTGTTTTTAAACTCAATACACCTTCACTAGAATCATTTGGTTCATCTGAGCTCAGGAATTGCCCATCTCTCTCTGAACAAAAGGTAAACAGAAGCTGTTAATTTGAAAACTACCACCATATGACATCACAAGCTGTAACAAAGCGTTTTGAGCTTTGGAGATATAGACAGGGTAATAATAAAAGATTAGTTAAACATGTGTGATGGAAACAAAACACAACTTCAGGTATGTTTTTGATGAGGTAACAACATTATAACATGATTTAAAGCTCACAAGAGTCAGTTTTGTGTAATATAGGACCTTTAAATATATACACTCAATAGTATAATTTTGCATATTTCCAAAACAACATGTGTCCTCTGTCTCTGTGTGTATCAGATGTGGTCTACTGCCCACGTCCATCCTGTGCCTCTCCTGTCCTCTCCGATTCCTCCAGCTCCATGGGTCTTTGCACCGTCTGCAGCTTTTCCTTCTGTGTCCTCTGTAAGAAGACCTACCACGGGACTGAGGCCTGCTACACTCCAGGCCCCAGGGAAGAGAGGGCAAAGGGGGCTGAAGGGCAGACTGAACCCTACGCCCCAATACCACAGTCACAAGGTACATTGTGCAGTTTTTTTTTCCTGTTTTAAGACCGTTAAACGCTGTCACGCTATTTTCTGATCTTTGATATAATGTTGTTTCCTCATCATAAACATACCTGAAGTTGTGTTTTTTTTCATTCGCACACATTTAACACAGAAAGCCTGCATATTTAGTCTGGGTTCTTCTCTCAAACAGAAATGGAAAACAGACTGATTGATGATTGGCTGCAGGTGTTGGGGTTTAGTTTGCGAGGGTTCAGATCAGAGAGAGTCCGTTTAGGTTAACGGTCCTGTCTTACAAAATTGTATTGAGCTTTTAACCATGTTAAAATGTTGTTTCCTCCTCAACAACATACCTCGAGTTGTATTTGTTTCAGTCACACATGTTTGAGTAACCCTTTATTATTAGTCTGTCTACATCTCCAACGCTCAAAATGTTCTGTTCCTTCTTGTGAGATCATGAAGTGGTAGTTTTCAAGATAACAGCTACCTTTTACCTTTACTTCAGTAGAGATCATAAATTCTAGGGCTGAATTTATCCAAATGATTCTAGTGAAGGTGTATGTAGTGTAAAAACACTGTGGAGCACTTACTGTATTAACATATGACATCACAAGGTGGAATTGTTTTCAGGTTGAGAGAAGAACTCAGGCTAAATCTGCAGGGTTTGGAGTTAAACATGTGTGAATCAAACAAAGCACAATTCCAGGTCTGTTTGTGCTAAGGAAACAACATTATAATATAGATCAGAAAATAGCATAATATGGGCCCTTTAAACAGCACATCTTCAGGAGCCTGTGATAAATACAAGCAATAATCAGCTGCATAAAGTTATCCATATTAGTTGGCATGTGCTTTGTGTTTTGTGCAGTGGGGAGGATGGCTCTGTGGGACGACTACTCCGGTGGGGGCAGAAAGAGACAGAGGGTCCTGGAGGACAGGTACGGCAGAAGGACTTTACTGGAGTTCCTGGAGAGCTGCCTGACCTCAGACTGGATTAGAGTCAACACCAAGAACTGTCCTCACTGCTTCAGCCGCATCCAGGTCAGAACACGTTTGTGTGTTTTTTTTAATAATTATGATTTGGTTTGGTGGGATATTAACTGTGGTAAATATTTATATAGTTTAATATCAATTAAGTGACAGTTTTAGGAAAAACGTTCAGAAGAAAAGTAGAAAAAAACAGGAAGTACTGCTTAGTTAAAAAAACAAAAAAAACAAAAACCCTCTACCTTTGTCATCAACACTAAAATTCCATCCAAAATGCAGGAACAGTTTACAAGCAGCTAGTTTGAGTTTAAACCTTCATTTAATAAAGTGAAGGTGTTATTATTTATTTTTATTAGTCTAAACTGCCAGTTTGAAGCCATGTTAACGTTGTTGTTGCTAGGTAACAGTTATGAAATTACCGTATCTGTTGCCTGTGTCCAACCAGGAAGTAAAATGAAAAATTTCAGCTAAATAGAAAAAAAAAAAAGATTCTTTAGTAAAATATTAAATATAATTAAGTTAACTATGTTTTGGTGAAATGAGAAATGTGATCTGTCTTACGCACTTTAAATGTAGTGTTGGACAATATATTGGTGCTACTGGAGCGCAACAGGGAACACCCATAGTAAATCTTCTATTAATTTTTCCAATTCAAATATTAAGAGTTCCAAGACATCGGGGAGGCTAATCAGCAACGTGCTAACTTGGTGTGTGCTAACTAGTCTCGATAACAAGGTGGTTTTAAGTCCAAAAAGCACATTTAAAACACATGATTTGACAAAATGCTGTAATAACTTAGTGGTTTATAAAGTTTCAGAGACAAGTTTTACATAAAATGATAGATCTTGTGGTTATTAGTTACCACAGAGCTGATTAGCCCTGAAAAAACTTTCAGACTTTTCTTTTTTTATTTTTTTTTTGGAAAGTCTATGGGAAAAATGTATGGGAAATGTACTTCTGGGACTGGGGGATGGGTGGTCACTGCTGAGCTTCATATCGGTCAAAATGTGGGATGTGTTATATGTATATTTGTATTCGTGTGATAGTCTAATGTCCTTTTGAAAATTTTTTTCAGAAAACTGAAGGCTGTAACTGCATGACCTGCTCGTGGTGCCGCCGCCTCTTCTGCTGGAACTGTTTAGCTAAATCTCCTGGTTCTGAGCACTTCGCATACTACTGTCCATTATACATGGCTCAGACCCCCAGCGTCCCCTCTTACCCCGACCACCCCTACTGACGCTACCGCCTCTTATTTAATCATTACAAATCTGTTTACTTGTAGGTTGCCAACTGTAACTATTTTTCCTATTGATCACACTGTACTTTGCCATGAAATATCCAAAAGGTAAATGCACAAATACTGAATCTGATCATTTCTATTAGTGACTAGACTTAAAAAAAAGTTACTGAATTACATTACAAAAGTCTGCATTTGAGCAATATTCATTTTAAACTCATCTGCATTAAATATTATTGGCCTATAGAATGTTGTGACGTCATCTGAAACCCAGCAATATAAATTAGACTAGGCCTATGCGTTTCATTAAAACACAGTGAACATAATTGTATTTCAGATTGTACAAAAAATGTTTACTTTGTTTTTTTAAATTCTGGATTAGTCATAATATAGTATAATTTTGTTTCCCTGGTTGGGCATGGGTAGCAGAAATGACATACGCACAGTTGATTCCAGCTGTTACCTAGCAACCAAAAACAATCAAAATGACGCAATATTTATGATTGCCCATAGACTATATATATATATATATATATATATATATATATATATATATATGTAAATGGACATAGCTAACCTGCTAGCCGCTGCGTTCCTAATAGGAAGTGAGCATGGATGTAGCTCCTACTCCATCAACTCTGGCTCCATTCACTTTCTATTGAAAAACTGTCACTCCTCTCTCTCTAACTGGTGCTGTCAGGCTGGTGCTCACTGCTAAACCAGGAGGCATTACCTTCAGCAGCCTTACTCCATATTGGATTTTTTTGCTCTGATACTTGCAGTCACAATTTCTAATATGGACCTTGGCTCCAAATTGGCCCTTATAACTGCTAGCCCCGATGAGCTTCATTTGACTGGAGCTGACCGCTATGGGTGACGTCACACTCATTCAGTCCACTTCTTTATACAGTCCAAGGATTAGACTGATAAAAAATAATATTGAATAATAATAATAATAATAATAATAATAATAATAATAATAATAATAATACAACTTCTTTCTAGCATTAAATGCAGGTTTAAACTGACAAAAATGTCTTCCTTGTGCATAAATTATCAGTGCATTTTGAAGGAAATGTTTTATTTGTATTGCGATTTTAATATGTATTTCGTGTTCTATGAAGCACTTTAATTACCTTGTGGACAAATTGTGTTCCTTGTGGCCTTTCATAAATTCAAATCTGGAGCAGCACTTAATCACTGTTAAAATGTCCCACTGATTGAAATGTGCTCAGGTCAGGTCTATGCTCCACTCTCACTAATGCAGAAGCTTGTTTACAGCAGCAGGTCTAATTCTTCACAGTGGACATATCATGCTATGTTTTGGGCTTTATATGATGCCTTCACATTCTAATCTAGAGGATCATGTTTTAACCTCGAGCTTCCCTAGGACCCCCCCATTTCACTTAATTCACTTAATGCTGTGGAGATTAAATTTTGTGGAAAGGCCTAATTCATGTTGAAGATTTTAGTAAAAAATATGCTTGCTACTGTATTGGAACACTCTGTAAAATCACTGTAAATTAATATTTTTCATACTTTTTTTGACTAAATCCATTTATCCATTTCTGCTCTAATCAAAAATATTTTTTAAAAGAACCTATGTATATTTAACCATTTAAGTGCATAGTACACAAAAGGCCTTTCAGAAAACAGAAGGCAGGGTATAATGGGGAACATTTTTCTATGTGTCCCAGGAAGCTTCAGGTTTGTCTAAAATTTTGATGCTACACAAAAACTAAAAATGCCACAGTTTAAAATCTGAGGCGTTCTTCATGTTGATTATACTGGGGCCTTGAAAAAACTGCAAAATGATTTAACTTATTTTTTAGTCTTTACGTAAAAAGGGGAATATAACCAAATCTTCAGTTATCTTTTTTGAAAACAAGTGAAATTTGTCAGTTTTGGTATTTTTTATTGGGTTTTCAATTTTCATTTTTCCTTATGTTGAAACTTTCAAAAAATGGTAAAAAAAAAAAAAAAAAAGTTTTCTCAATAAAATATGTTTGTTTTATTGTCATTTCAGATACCAGTTTTGTTGCATGTGGATAGGCCCAGTAATTAGAGATATTAACCATCAACCAGGGCAACAACTCTGCAATCTGAAAGTTGCAATCTGACTCTGCAATCAAGCCGTTTCAGTTCAGTCGATTAAAAACAAAAATACATCATATTTTATATCAGATATAAATGATTTCCTCATTGAGAATAAAGCTGCTCACTTGCTACTACATCTTGATGTTTCTTCCTGGTGATTAGGGTTGTCAAAAGTATAGAAAATCAGATACTAATCGATACTGAAACTAGTATCAAAACTAGATACTCATATGAGCGGGAATCGATACTAAAAACATCACATTCACAGGTCAGAAATAAACCTTGTAGCAGCTTGTATAGACCCATGTGTCAAACTCAAGGCCCATGGGCCAAATGTAGCCCTCCACATCATTTTATGTGGCCCTCAACAGGGTAAATTAAAAAGGTATGATGGTCTTAAAATGTCATTTTATCAGGAAATACACAGTTACAGAGCCACATTTTTACATCTAGGCAAATGCATATGCAATAGTAACTTGAATAAGTAATAAACACAGAAACACTTAATTAACAAGTTAAAAAAGTAGTTAGATTTATTTTACATCTGGCCCTTTGAGAGCAGCCATTTTGATAATGTGGCCCTCAGTGAAAATGTGTTTGACACCCCTGCTTTAGACAGTATTTGTCCACTGATCCGAAGGTTGGCAGTTCGAATCCCACTCTCGACGTGAACATCATTGGTTGAGCGCTCAGACAAACTAACGACTAAGGTGTTTCAATCGGCTGTTCGTTTATTGTAGCTCATGATTTTTTTTAACAATATGGTAGATTTAGAATAGTTTTTGTGGCTTAAACCTGCTCTTGGGTTTTTGTGTCAGTCGCATAAATTAGTTTCAATATTATCGTTTCTCATCTATATCTGCTTCAGCGATATATATATATATATATATATATATATATATATATATATATATATATATATATATATATATATATATATATATATATATATATATATATATATATATATATATATATATATATATAAAACTTCAAAATGTGTTATCGTGACAGGCCTACATGGCAGTTACTCTTTAAAAAGTGATCGTGTGTTTGCAGTTTTTGAATGCTTGTCCAATAATAGAGCTGCAAGTTTAATGGCAAGGGAAGCAAAATCATAATTTGAATGAACATAATTAGCCAAACACAAAGGCTGCAGTTTTTCAAGTATCAGCATTTCCTCCACAAACAACAAAATATCTTATTCTGTAAAAAATTGCTAAGCCTGTAGTTTATATCAGTACAAACGTGTTATTAAAGGCAGTGGTGGGACATAGTAAAGTACTATACTTAAGTAAACTATAGATACCTAAAGTATACTCAAGTAGATTTTAAAGTGTATACATTTTACTTTTACTTTACTACATTTGAGAGCAGTATCTGTACTTTCTACTCTACTACATTTTGAATTGAACTAAAAAGTAAAAGTAGTTTTTCTTACTGTTTGAGACCTGCTGAAAAGGCTTACGGTTTATTTTTAACATGTTCATAATTTGAGCAAACAAAAATACACAAATATAAACAGCTACAAAAAAAAATAAATATTTGTTTCTGTTGAACAAAATCCAGCACAAATCTTTATCAAAATCACTATATTTGAAGCTTTATAAAACCTCAAAATCTGCGCAAAAGACTTTTACTATTTACTCTTTAAGTACATTTTAAAACATGTACTTGAATACTTTTACTTACATTGATTTTTTCAAGTGATATGTTTACTTGAGTATTTTTTTTCTGCAGTATCTGTACGTTTACTTAAGTACCAAAACTGAGTACTTCTTCCATCACTATTGAAATGTGATTCTTGCATAAATGTGTAGTTCAGTTCATATTTCAGTCTTTTTGTAAGTTCTTTCGTGTTTAAAATGTGAACTTTGAACAGAATTCTATCAAAAAATATAAATCACAAATATAATTTCAATTCTTGTGAGAAAAATCACAATAAGATATTTTTCCCAATCGTTCAGCCCAGCGCTTACTTTTCCGCTCCGTCATCTTTTTGTTTCCATGGATATGTAAATTCTTTGCCTGGAATGTTCCACAGTATGGCCTAAATATGTACCTAAATTGGAATTAATTCATCATGGGTTTATTGCTCTAGATACCTTAAAAACATGCATATTTGACCTCTCACTCGGCCTGGTGTCTCCACAGTGATACCTAGGTTGGTGCCATACTATGGAACATTTTTGCAAAGCGATAATATCTCCATGGAGACAAAGCAGGTGGTGGACCCTTCCCCAGAAAAGTTATGTAGTGCACCTCTAACAAAAATGATGATTTCATTTTTTTTCCAGGTAATTATTTTTTAATAAACCCATGTCTTAATGTCAAATAATATGTAGACATTTTGCTGTGGCGGGAAAAACACTACGATATAGGGACTATAATCGGACTAAACCTGAACTTAACATGGACTTAACCTGGACTAAACCTGGAACTAAACCCAGACTAAACAAGGACTAAGTGTGAACACAGCCTATGAGAATTAAACTCAGTCTTTTTCTATATTTTTAAAGATGCAGTATGTAACTTTCTGGAAGTGCCACCTGCATGATTCCATGAAACTACAAAGTTAAATCATGCTTCAAAACATTCTCCATAGTGATAAATCATTTTAATGCCATACTGTGGAGAATTATATCCAAAGAAACAACGTTTCCATGGAAGTAAGCATGAAGAGGCCCTCCTCCAGGTCAACAATGAGTCAGGTTTGTGCAAATGTAAGCCTGCTTACAGTAAAGACACATATTTGTTTAAGTTTTTCAGGGCAATTAAAACTACCAAAATGAAAAAACAAAAACAAAATAACTTTTATTTTAGTATGTTGTGGCTAAAAAGTTACATACTGTAGCTTTAAGCGTGCATTCAAACTTGCACATTCACCACAGTAAAAGTGGGACTAAACCTGTACTAAACCTGGACTAAACCTGGACTAAACGTGAATTTAACATGGATTTAACATGGACTAAACCTGAACTAAACCAGGACTTGACCTGGACTAAACCTGAACTTAACATGGACTAAACCTGGACTAAACCTGAACTTAAGATGGACTTAACATGGACTAAACCTGGACTAAACCTGGACTAAACCTGAATTTAACATGGACTTAACATGGACTAAACCTGGACTAAACCTGAACTTAAGATGGACTTAACATGGACTAAACCTGGACTAAACCTGAACTTAAGATGGACTTAACATGGACTAAACCTGGACTAAACCTGGACTAAACCTGGACTAAACCTGGACTAAACCTGAACTTAACATGGACTTAACATGGACTTAACCTGGACTAAACCTGGACTAAACCTGAATTTAAGATGGATTTAACATGGACTAAACCTGGACTAAACCTGGACTATACCTGGACTAAACCTGAACTTAACATGGACTTAACATGGACTAAACCTGGACTAAACCTGGACTAAACCTGAACTTAACAGGGACTTAACATGGTCTAAACCTGGACTAAACCTGGACTAAACCTGAACTTAAGATGGACTTAACATGGATTTAACCTGGACTAAACCTGGACTAAACCTGGACTATACCTGGACTAAACCTGAACTTAACATGGACTTAACATGGACTAAACCTGGACTAAACCTGGACTAAACCTGGACTAAACCTGGACTAAACCTGGACTAAACCTGAATTTAACATGGACTTAACATGGACTAAACCTGGACTAAACCTGAACTTAACATGGACTTAACATGGACTCAACCTGGACTAAACCTGGACTAAACCTGAATTTAAGATGGATTTAACATGGACTAAACCTGGACTAAACCTGGACTATACCTGGACTAAACCTGAACTTAACATGGACTTAACATGGACTAAACCTGGACTAAACCTGGACTAAACCTGAACTTAACAGGGACTTAACATGGTCTAAACCTGGACTAAACCTGGACTAAACCTGAACTTAAGATGGACTTAACATGGATTTAACATGGACTAAACCTGGACTAAACCTGGACTATACCTGGACTATACCTGGACTAAACCTGAACTTAACATGGACTTAACATAGACTAAACCTGGACTAAACCTGGACTAAACCTGAACTAAACCGGGACTAAACCTGAACTTAACATTGACTAAACCTGGACTAAACCTGGACTAAACCTGGAACTAAACCCAGACTAAACAAGGGCTAAGTGTGGACACAGCCTATGAGAATTAAGCATGAAGAGGCCCTCCTCCAGGTCAACAATGAGTCAGGTTTGTGCAAATGTAAGCCTGCTTACAGTAAAGACACATATTTGTTCAGGTTTTTCAGGGCAATTAAAACTACCAAAATAAAAAAACAAAAACAAAACAACTTTTATTTTAGTATGTTGTGGCTAAAAAATTAAATACTGTAGCTTTAAGGGTGCATTCAAACTTGCACATTCACCACAGTAAAAGTGGGACTAAACCTGTACTAAACCTGGACTAAACATGGACTAAAGCTGAACTAAACCATGACTTGACCTGGACTAAACCTGAACTAAACCTGGACTAAACCTGAACTTAACATGGACTTAACATGGACTAAACCTGGACTTAACCTGGACTAAACCTGGACATGACCTGGACTAACCGGCAAACCGAGTCTACATCAGGACATAAAATAAGCAAATTTTAGGACTGAATAAAAACAGGTGTGACTGCGCCCTAAAACTCAAAACAGTAGAATGACGTTTTGTTTTATATTTCAGTAAAACATTAAAAAAACAAAACAAAATGCACAGACAGTATTCATTCTCTCAGTGCACTCTCGGGTCAATATGAAATCAGATTAAAACTATGTACAGTTACAATAACCCATGTGTTTTGGTGTCATACATATTTACAGTGTTTTTAATACATAAAACATGGCAAAAGAATTCACTGTAAATGTATAACAGACCTGGATATGGCCTTTTCACTTCATTTAAAGTATTGCACAAACCAACTAGTCTTCCAGAAATTCAGATTTTCATGAATATAATTCCTTCTAGTTAACAAAATTAAGTCACGTTCTAGACTTTGATGGAAGGCATGGGTCTATATAAGTCTGGTAGATTCACAATTTTTTAAAGGAATAACCAAACTTATGTTGAACCATATAATTATTTCTCATGGTTTGGCTCCACAAATTGTCATATTAATCTTATGACTTGAAGTCCTTTCAGCTGACAACAATCACATCTTTAGGGATAAATAACGGCACCGCTGTCTGAAGCTATTGTGGAAAAATACTTTCACTTTGTTACGTGAAAGTTCAACATTTACAGATGAACTTTATTCCAGTTTTTGTTTCATGCGGATAGGCCCAATAATTACAGTGATATTAATGAGGGAGTATTATGCAAAATGTACTTTTTAGAGCATTCTACCATGTTGTAATGTTCCCTCATCAATAACATGCCTGAAGAGGTTTTAGATGTCATCCATGGATGTTTGAGTAATCTGCCCCTTTTTGAACTCTCCTTATGGTTAACAGTACAATCTTGTACAAGACCCACAATCCTATGTCACCCATATTTTTTCCTAAATATACAAAAATATAATACAAACCTGTACACTACAACTTCATAAACCTGATGCAATGTGGACTAGTTTCATTAACAGGATGCATGCTGATTGTGTTGTGAGTGACTTAACGATTCTTGATATCTATACAAAAGCTTGTGTATCTTTCTGTATGGTGTGTTTTTTATACAGCCTGTAATCTGTAGAGGTCTGTAGAGTATTCACAGT